>NW_026067896.1:7822257-7901654 GCF_014885135.2 Alexandromys fortis
AAAAAAAAAAACTTCCAGTGGTTAGTCTCTAGGAATAAAGGGCTAAATTACACAGTTTGACAAGATTCTATTATAAAGAAAATCTTGTATTCCAATAATGTGGGGACATGAATGAAAGATATTCTAAATTTAAGTAAGCCTCGATTTCATCATTTCCTGACAGTTTCAGATCAAGGCTTGTTAAGAATATGAATATTATAGCCAGAGAGCAGTATAAATAATTATTACTTAATATCTTTAAATGTTACAAATATTTCTTGTATCATGCCAAAATAAACTATGGAAGTAAAAAAAAAAAAAAAAAAAACTGGCCAACAACCTCCTGTTCCGTAGCTCCAGAGTGCTATGGCTAAGATGCGCACTTTCTGAATATTTGGATTCAATTCAAAGTTGCCAGCCCTTTTCTTGTTTATCTTCATAATAACTCAGGTTCTTCTTCTGCTTTTCCTTAAAGGCTCAGTTCAGTTCCACTGTTTATTAGGGAAAAAAATGGTATTGACTTTCTTCCTTATGGTATCCATGGTATTTTCCACACATCCTTTGAGGGCAAACTTGCAATATCTTTATTTCATCATGTCTAGCTAAGCTTCCATATTATGGTTTAAGGTTCCATAGAAATCTGGAATTTATGTGACTGCGACTGTGACTCTGCTATTATTTTGCTCTTGACACAGGAACAGAAACTCTGCTTTACTTCATTAACTCTGTAGCAGGGCAGGCTTAGCCTATGATTACTGAGTTTGTTGATGTCAACCAGAAGGTCATGAGTAGTCCTCTGGTCTCTGTTTTCTATAATTAACTCAATCTACACCCGATGCTCTTGAGTTTTTTTATGGGAATCACAATTATTTTTTCAGCTCCCTGGAATTTGGTATGCGCTAGAATCATTTTCCTCTCGTAGGGCTCTTCAATTCAGTAAATGCCATAATCAGATGAGGAGCATGGCTTTCTCAACAGTGGGCATCACATCAGAAAGAGATGTGTGCAAGGCCAAGAAAACCACCACAGTGAAGTAAGAATAGTTACCCCAAAAGAGATTTTTTTTTTTTTTTTTTTAGCCTTGAAGATAGAGCGTCCTGAGATTTTGTTCTAACATATGAAGCCAAATTTTCCTGGAAGGATTCCTCTTATGGTTTTAATGCTATGTACACTATACAATTCTATACATATGATACAAGTCTATCAGAAGCATAGCCTGCAGGATGTTTCTTAATTTCATCCACAGCGACTGCCTCGCTGGCCTATACCACAAATTATCTGCTTCCTGTTAATGGTCAGATCCTTCAAGCAAGTGGTGTTCCTGCATAGGTGACTGGAAACATAGGCAGATGACACAGCAAGGACCAATGACAGGCTTCTACTACTCCACAAGATGCAAGAAGAGCTCTATTCCAAAGAGGATGTGGACTAAGTCTCTGCAAGAAGCCATTTTCTTCCTGAATTGCTGCAGGCACACGAAGAGCTAGCTATTCTGAACCAATCCTTCCGTAATAAAATTTCACTGCTCTTTGGTCTCTGCAAATGGTAGGCAAAGTCTTCTCATTTCCTGTGTGGCTCAATAGATAGAAACACTGGCCACCAAGCCTGACAATCCAAGTTGAGCTCCAAGTAGGAGAAAATTGACTCCTGCAAGCTATCTACACACACACACACACACACACACTCAGACACACACATGTAAACAAATGCAATAATATTCTACATAATTTAAATGATTTATTTTTGAAGTAGAGTGCCCATGTAGTTCAGGCTGGACTTGACCTTGCTACACGGCCTAGGCTGGCCTCAAACTTACTGCTTTTCCTCCTCATTTTCTCACATTGTCATATGAGAGGCCTGTGCCACTATGTCCAGCGCATAGGATATTGTTTTTACTAATACCATCCTATACAGAAATCACTTTAATATCTGTTCAGGGGCTAAGCAACACCTCAAACAAACAAACAAACAAAACAACAACAAAAAGAAAACAGTAGCACTCCTCCCAGCGAGACATTCTGAGATGAAGTCTTATTTTTGTGCTTGTGCCAATAAGTTCATAGGATTAAAAGTCCTCAGGCTCTTTGGAGTCTAATGCATTTCAGAAGTGTCAGCACACTGCTGGGAGAAAGCCAGGAACTGCAATGCAGACAAGGTAATGCTCCCCACAAACTGATTGTCATTTCTGTGTAACCACACACGTTCATTAGAAACTTACAGGGAGTGCGGATGAACACCCACTGCATGGTCTTTCCTCCAACCCTGAACACTGATATCCTATGTTACATCCTTAACCAAAAGGAAGAGAAATGGAAAGAATTAAAGTGTTACTCAAGTCTGTGGGCTCTGGGAAGAAAGGCCAATTTTTCTTTACTAGATCAGGAACATTGCCCAAGAGAAGGCTAAAGAGTTGTAATCGCTCCCTTTCTCTGTCTCTGCTTCTCTCTGTGTTTCCCTCTGTCTTTTCTTACCTCTCTTGATCTAGCTCTATCTCCCTCCTTTCTCTCTCTCACACACAGTTAACAACAAAAATACACAAATCAATAATCAACTAAAAGACCCACAGTACGTTTCCTTTAAATTGCATCCAGCAGACATCTTTCAACTTAGCAACACGAAAATAGGCAACTCTCAGTGTGAGCATTACTTCCTGCATCTAATCCACTTAGTATATGCTGAGATTTGAGTCTGGTTTCATGTTAGGTGGGAAGAATAGCAGCCTCCAGAGCAGTGGTTTGGTGAATGTGAATGTTGACGAGACCCTCTTAGCTTAGCAGTAATAAATGCTTTGCAGACAGTAGCTCTACAAACTGCTAAGTCCCGAGCATCAGGGCAGCAGTCTCTCTGAAAACTGCCCCACTGAATCTCGTGGCCGACTGGAGAAGCAGCGTGCATGTTATGGTTTGTCTGAGAATGTCTCCCACAGGCTAATTTGTTTGGACACCTGGTCCCCAACTGATGATACTGTTTTGAGAGACTGCAGACGCTTAGATGTGGGTAATAACCGGAGGACGTGCTATCCATCTTCAGTTCTTTTCAGCGTGAGTTCAGCTTCGTGTCTACTGCAGCAATGTGATGGGTCTTCTACAGGCAGCCTACGCTCCTGCTGCAAGGCCTTTCCCACATGATGTGTTGACGTCCCTTGGATCTGTGAGGCAGGGTAGATCCTTACTTAAGTCAAACCTGCAGGGCCTTTCACCATAGTGATGAAGAAAGTGACTCACAGAGTAGGCATGAAAGTGAAACTTAACTTCTCTGTTTGTGTGACCCCATCTGCCTAGTTACCACCCAGGTTTTCCATCTACTGGCTTCCTTTCACTCCTACTGAGAGTGCCCTTACTCCAAGTTGCTCTCTCTCTATATAAAATCGACAAGATTGCCGGGTATAAAATCGCACTTATGATGACACATGCCCCCACATTATTTCCAACTATCACCTCTTTAACTTTGGTTAGTCTGTCTTGTCTTTCCTTTTGGAGTAGTTTCCAGTAGACTTTACAAGTGGACAGCCTATTGACTGAATTAATTCATGATTAAGTTAGAACAACTGAGAGGCTTCTTATTATTCCTAGAAAGTCTACATTTTAAGAAGACTCCTATTATCCAAAGAATCAATAGTTGGAAGATTTCAGAAGTTGTGAAGTAAAGTAAACTAATTTAGGCAGTCAGTCTGGGGAAGATTTTCTGGTGGGTAAAGTCAGTAGACAACTAGTTGCTCATAGCACAAGCCAAGTTTTATGTTGATGAACCAGCCACACTACGGGGACTTGGACTGAAAAGCCACAAAGCTTGTGAAATCCCAGTTAGCAGTGGGAAAGGGAAATGTCCTTGAGAAAGAAAATTCATAAAATGGATCAATGTAGACAATTTTAGACTTTTTTCTTAATCTTTTTTTATTGGTAGCAAAGAGTCAGTAGGGCTGCCACTTCCTGAAGAACACTTGCTTCATTTAGTGTCTACCAAGAATAGACGAGCCAGTGGTGATGGTATCTATAAAGCAGTTTTCCACGTTATAAATCTGGGGAAGTTGATCTGCTTGGTGGGTGTTGTTCCTTGGGATCTTTTGGGCAAGGAGGTAAGATGGGGAAGGTGAAGCTGCTGAGCTGGCTTCTTGCTTTGGGATCCTGAGCACAGCTTTTCTTCTCTGAATGTTGGTCTCTTTTCTGTTAGGATGAGATAATAGTGATAATTTACATGTGCAGTGTTGTTTTTATGCCAAGGACTTATTGAAATAATACAGAAATCCAATAGATAGCTAGGTTGGGAGGTTCTCTTAAAATTTGGAGCTTTTGTTTATCAGTCCATTATCAACTCTGTTTAAATGCACAGGACACTTGGCACATAAAAACCAAAGCACATACACACTGCATGGTGATTTTCCATAACCTTGATTTTTCCTTCTGAATACGTGTACCATCCCATTCTATGTAATTTTAGCCAAAGCTATTTTCACCCACTTGTCTTTTTGGCCATTGCACATATATGTGTTTTCCAGAGGCTTAATCATACTCACATAGATATTTTTCCTATGATGCACCTAAGCTGGCTGCAGGGAAATGAGTTAACTCAGTGTGATAGATTTTCTTTGGGGAAGTATAGAGGATTAGGAAAAGTGTCTGTGGGATGAGACAACATTCTCCTTGGAAAAACCTCAGTTCCATTAGTACAAATTCCACTAAAGAAGGCCACTGATGACCTGAATTAGAAAATCCCCATGTGTCATCAAACATGAATCATTGCCTATAGTAAAACACTGCATTATCATTTGCCTCTTTGTAAAGCCAGTTGAGAGAGCCTCAACTGTTTTCTTCAAGCGTAAAAAACCTCTATATGTTCAGGGCTGGTAAGATGGCCCCACTGGAAGAGAAGTAGAGATGGGGGATGAGGGGATGATTGATCAGGGGAAGCCACATTCTTCTTAACTAGAGTTAGTTGCATGATTTTATATTTCTTTCCAGTTTTTGTTCAAGATTGCTGAGGATAGTTCCATTAGATATGTTAACATTTTTTCATAGAAACCATAGTCAGGTTGATAGGTAGAGCTCTCGTCACCCCACTTCCCCTCTGACTTCCTTTCCCCATCCTTTATTAGCTTGCCTCTTCCTTTCTTCCCCTCCCCCTTACCTTTTTGAAATTGTTCTACCTCACTCATTTAGCTATTCATTTTTTCCAGTTGTTCTTCCTTCCTTTTCTCCCTCAGCAATCCTCCCTTCTTCCTTTTCCTGTTTCTTTTTATTTTTTTTTAAGTTTTATACTCATGGAACTGAATAGGCTGCAATTCTCATTCTGTACCCTGATTTATCCACATAGAACTTTCTTTTTATATTAATTATGTTAGTTTATTCTCTATATTACACATCTTAAAATCCAATTCTCCACCATAAGCAACTGTTTATTCTGTATATATTCTGAACTCTTCAAAATTATCCTTTAGCTTTTGGTCTATGATTTTAATATTCTAATATATAGACAGACACAGAATTATTATCTCCTTATTCACTCAACATTGTTTTCAAGTCTATCTATCTATCTATCTATCTATCTATCTACCCAGTTTATTCAACTCAATTCCTATAATAACTTTTTTATTTATTAATTCTTATCTTTTTTCTAACTACCAAAATACTTTAAACATGTATCTACCAGGATAACCTTCTGGAACTGTGAGCTCCAAATTGAATGCTTCTTTTTCTAAGTCGCCTTACTGTAGTGAAAGAAAGCATTGATTTTTCTCATCTAACGTATAAATGAATGCAGTGCCAATAAAAATATCAGGTATCTGAATATCTAAAAACAACCTGAAAAAAAACCAACACAACAAGAGATAATCCTTCAGATACAAAAGCTGCTACAAATATTTCCTGAATTGTTCTTTCACAAAACATATTAGTGTGTTATTAGAATAAAATAGCTATTTCCAAAACCAAAAATAAGAGGAATCCCCAAGGATGGATTAGTTAAATATTTTGTAAGAATGACTTAGTAATTTTGACATGTAATAAGGCAATGTGTTTACTATGGCTCAGTATGGCTTTAGTTGAAACATATACTGGATTGATATCATAATAATCTAAGTTAGGTGTTTAACCTCACTTTCCAAGTGATAAAACTCAGACATATGCATAGAAACATTAAATAGCTTAAAGACTCTCAAGTAGGAACTCCAGCCCAAGCAATTTAGCTCTGTAAACCTAACCACTATTCTGGGCAGCAATCTTAGAATAACATTGGCTTATTCTAAGCAGGAAAATAAAATTAGTTCCTTACTTAAAACTGCAAACACACAAAAATAACCTCTGGACAGTCATCCTCTTTTAAAAGCTTATGACATCACATAAGATTTCTGGTCACTGGATCTGGTGGGTGGGTGGTGACTAATTCACCTCATAGCATAAATCTAAACATTTAAAATTTCTTAGAATTTCCTGTTGGCACCAGGAAATTAGTTTTTCTTTATACTTGCTAAATTTCCTCTTGTATATATTTTACAGAAAAAAAAAACCCTTGCAATCAAGTTTGAAGAAGAAGCAAAATTGGCAAATGAGGATTGACAATTGCTGGCAAAGATGTAGCTTGGTTGTGGTAGACTATGTAAGGCTCTAAGGTTAATTTCCAGCAGTACAAAAGCATAGCTGATGATGATCATCCTGGAAAAAATAGAGAAAGAAAGAAATAACAAGCCACCCCTAGTCCACACCAGAACAGAAACCACCATCTGGAAACTGCATGTTTTTCAGAAAAATACAAAAGACTTGAAAGGGAAAATTTTGATCCATATTGATCCCCACACCCTCAGAAGATTTTAGGACATATCAGCTTAATGTCAAACTTCTTCCTACATATTAGGCAGAAAGAAACAAAAAAGTCATCTCTAACTATGTGAAGATAAAAACATGTATCTAGAAACCCATAAATTCATCCTTGCATCCAACCAGTGAGATAAAATATAGACATACAAATATGGTTTCATAATATCATTACTGAGATGATTAACTTTAGGTAACTAAAGGTACTGCAAAATCTTGCCAGGCAGTGGTGGTGCACACTTTAATCCCATCACTAGGGAGACTGAGGCAGGCAGATCTGTTAGTTCAAGGCCAGCCTGGTAGACAGAGCTACAGAGAAACAAAGCCTGTCTTGAAAAACCAAGAAAGATGCTGCAAAACTTTACTTGCCCTCCACTTACTTTAAATTTGTATTAAAAAATTCATTTGACACAGCTCTTAGCTTTCCACTAAGTGTATTTCTAGCTAGCTCTTACATCTTAAGTTAACCTAGTTTTATTATTTTATATTTTACCATGAGGCTTGTGGTTTTACAGGTAAGATTCCAGGGCATCTGTCTCCTTTGGCAGTTACATGGTGTCTCCCTGACTCTGCCTACTTTCTCTCTACATCTCTGTAACAAAGAAACCTTGGGCATCTAGATGACTAAAAACGAAAAGATAACTATCCATAACATCTTCAGGGTAAAATTTTAGGGACATCAATTAGGGGTTGATTATAACTGGTATAGGGTTGGGGGTTGGGGTGGAAATTATGTAAGTGCGGGGATTTCTTTAAAAAGAAGGGAAATTCGATGGGATAACAGGCAGCTCACATTTAATAATAGTGAGCAATAGAGTGACTACTTAGAGCTATTATTTATAGACAATTTAAGTTGATATAGATTATTTTATATTGATTAAAATTCGAATCATATTTGTTATATTGAATATGCTTCTATTTCTGTTTACAATATTTTTACACCTAGGCATTTATTTTGTTATATTGTATGCATGCATGTTTCTACCTCTGCTTAAGACATTTTGCATTCTGATACAGTTTTAGGATATATTTATCATATTTCACTATACATTTCTACCTCTGATCAAGATACTTATACATTGTTTACATTTTAAGGTTATTATCCTCACTGGTTAAACATTTATTTAAAGATTATCTAATATTCTAATATGAAGTCAGTCTTTAAGCTATATAGATATTAAAAATTATAAGTCAATAGTCATTTATGTTTGTCATGCTTATAGTTAAACTAATCAGATTCTTTATGGAGATTGTTATTTCACATAAATAGGTAATCTTCAACCACTTCAAAGAACTGTAGCATATGGCATTTAAATAACTTGGGGATCTGTTGATGTGAGACATGATTGCTCCTGGCAGCACCAATCTTTTCCTGAGAGAATGTTGGGCACCAAAGACACTACTTGGAGCTTGTTTTCTTCCAGGGAAAAACTGGCCTTTGGCAAAGAACTGCCCGTGCCTTGATTATTGACAAAATCTATGGTATAGCCATAATGAACAAGCAGGATACAGAAAAAAAAAAAGACTGCCAAACCTTGCTAAGACAGTATATTATAGTAATGTCTTTATGGGACTCCTGACAGTAAAAATGAATGATTTCTGACTCCTGTGCCTGATCTTGGTACTATTTCCCTCCTGTGGAGTTGCTGTGTCCAACTTCAATATGATATTTTCTGTGTCCAATTTCTATATGATATTTTCTGCTTCATTGCCTTGTATTTCTCTTATCAAGTCTTGCTTTTATGTCTTAGATACCTTTTCCTTTCTAAATGAAAGACAGAAAGATCTTGAGGGGAAGGGGATGGAGAGGAACTGTGAGGAGTAGAGGAAGGATGAACTATAATTGGATATATTGTATGAGAAAAGAATCTATTTTCAATAAAAATGGGGAAGCTCAAAGCTACAGAATATATTGTCAAATATATCAAATTTGATCACAACATATATTAAATCTTACAATATACAAAATAAATAAAATTATTCTTACTTAACCCTTTCACTTATTCATCTTTCTAACAACAGATTTTACCATAAGAAGAAGATAAAGTTGCTTATATAAGCATTCCATACACAGGAAAAGGCACACACACACACATAAGTACAATATATAACATATAATTTATACTGAATGGCAGAGGATTTAAGATGGCCCTGAATGTTGACATTTTTACCAGAACACACTTCAGGATGTTTGAAGTATAATTCATCTGCTGACTGAGGTTTGGTGCTTTCAGTGTCATGCAGAAAACCTAACCTGTAACAGATGCATTTAAACCTCTTTGGGTGCTGATGAAATGTTATCTGTCAGTGATGAAGCGAAGGAAACCCAACAGTAAAAACCTGTGCACAAGTTAATTGACGCTGCTCGCAATGATTTCATTTGTAAGAGCACATTTTGGATACTTATATCTGTTTTTTTTTTTTTTGCAACACTATTTAAAAATTGCTTTTGGAGACCTGATTCCACTTCTTTTATTTCTGCTTTCGAATTATTTAACCTGTAAAAGGAAATTCGAAAAACTTGACTAATCCTTCCTCTTGGAACACATTTACACTCTTCCACAGTTTTCTCTTTGCTTTGTGATTACAGTCTAAGTGTCTCTTGCTTAATCTTTTTATTTATTTATTTTTTAACTTTTCCTCATTTTCCTGTCTGTAAATGCTAGATTGGTGAGAGAGCAGTTTAGCCGTTCCACAAAGCCAGCTGTTTTCCACTAGAGACTGATAGCAAGGGTGTGTGTGTGTGTGTGTGTGTGTGTGTTTTCCTCAAGCTTCCAGAAGGCTTCAGATAATGGTAGTGTGCACGCCGGCATTTTCATTAGTCAGATTATTACCCATGCTCAAAGTCTAAGGTCCCATAGAAATAACTACCACTTTTCAGAGAACGCTTCAAAATCACTGGACTAAACAAGTATTTTTGCTTGTTTTCTGAATTTCCAGTACTAATCTAACCTCCAATTCCTTCTTGTAAAGTTTTTCCACACTGTTGACTCTTGCTGTGAATATTCAGGACAATGGATGTTGAGCAGAGGCCTGGCAGCTGTAGGTCTTTCCCACTCTTTATTTTCCCCTTCCATGCGGCCTGGACTCTTTGCTTCCAAATAAGGAGCTCAGTTCTTGAATATGAAGACATGCAAACTCTGGACTTAGCTAGTTATTGCTCTGTCAGTGAGGGAATCATGTCTTCTAGAAAAGTGAGAATCTTGGAAGTAACTAAGGTAATGAAGGTAGTGATCAGAGAAACAACCCCTGTAGTTACGTGACTTTCTACCTTAACTTTACATGTTTGTATCACAAGAAAAGAATCTTCAGAAAGATTATATTGGGTAATCCTTTCTCATTAGCCTCTTCTTTGATTCAGATCCAGCAAATTACATTTTCTCATTTCCAAAACCTTGATTTCACCCCAGTTCGCACAGTGCTACATATGTAAGAGGCTAGGACTCAACATTTCCTGTCTTCCTTCCTTTTTTTTGGAATTTCAGCATCACCAAGGCAATTATATACTTTTGTTATGTGTCTGTTTAGCATATATCTTCTACCATATGAATACAAAATTAAGGAAGGTCAGAATATTTTTCGACTTGATTCACAGCTAAATTCCTAGTAAGTAGAACAATTGTTGAAAAATAAAATTTGGTAATAAAAATGATTTAGTTTCATCACATTGCCATCACATTTATTTCTATTGTGTTTTTACATTGTTTTGATTAAAATAATCTAAAGCATAATTCAGCATAGTAATGATGACATGCAAAAACATTAGGGATGTGCTGATCCAAACACAAGCAGAAGGGTTACTATGTAGTTAGGAACCTTGAATGGTTAATTTCTCTGAACTCTATTATAATCATGTATGAAGAAGGCGAGTTGGGTCTTCAAGACTTCCTAAACTCTGTATTCTAAGAATTGAAGGTTTATGTTAAAGCAATTAAACTAAATTTGACACTAAAAGAGAAAGTTAGAGTCATTAGGGTAAGATGCTTTCTATAATGGACTGGTGGCCCGAAGAGACAGAAAAAGTAAGAGTTAAAGGTGACAAATAGAAGAAGTGGGCAATCAGGCAGGACAAAACCATGAAAGCTCAAGAGAAGAGTATTTGTTGTGGTCTTTGGCATGAATCAAAGGTTCAGTCTGTCCTTTGAGGAGATAGATGTCTGTGAAGATGTGTCTCAAGTTACAGTCATTGCAGAGAGAACTTTTTAAGAGTAAAGTTCGCGTTGAGACCCTGGTATGACCATCAGTGCCGAGGAGACTTCCTTCTGTGGCTGGCTTCCTAACTGCCGCTGGTTGCTTTCTTTCTCAGGTTTGGGAATACAAGATGAGCAGACAGATTGACCCCTACCATTCAGTAACCTTATGCTTGGAAAATCCAAAGAGAATTCTTTGTGGCCCCTACTGAAGTCCCCTTGAAGAGTGCATGTATCCCAAGAGCATCTTTCTCTGCCTTGCCTCTGCTCACCACCACAATTAAAAGAATGTTTTTCTGAATACTTATTTTGTTTGCTTGGGGTTTCATAAGGTCTTAATCTCAAATTGATAGGCAGCAAAAACAGAAATTGGAGGACCTTTTTTTTCCCCCTTTGAGAAAATTCAACTTTCTCAGTAAACACATGCTTTTGCAACATTCAAAATGACTTTGAGTAAATATTTGGTTTCATTTCCTCCATTCTTAAAAAACTTTTCAGTTGACACCATAACATCACTGAGACTTTATTAAATTAAAAAAATCACTAGCATCAAATATAATCGGATGAAAACAAGATCACTTCTCTAGCTTATGAAGCTCGGCCACAATTCCAGTAGGGTTTCTTAATTAAAACCAAAAGGAAATAAACTGACAGAATTCCACAGGAATTCATTGAATGCAACTATAAAATTTAAAAATATAAAACAATGTTATGACATATCTTTTGAATAAGTATATGGATTCTTGCACTTGTTTATTTAACTGTAATTATAACATTGAAATTTTACTATAAAAAAAACATCATTACTCTAAAGGAGACAACGATATCTTTAGAGGGACGAGGTTTACAGTTCTAGGGATTAACCTCAGGCTCATGAATGCAAGGCAAGACTCCACCAACTGGGCTACATCTTCAGCCTCCAAAACTTTAACTTAAAAAATGCCATTACCTTTAATCATCCATTCAACTACTGACTATTTAGTCAGAATCTATAGAAACCTATGGCTTCCTAGATTTAGAAGTGGCTATCAACTCTACTAATTTATAAAATTACTGCCTGTTTTTTTTTCTTTTTGTGAAATGCTGAGGGTCTAAATCCAAATTTTGTGAAAGATTATGATTTCCGTTTTTCTCAACGGTAAGTAGTAGTATACTAAAAGAGTATTCTAGGCTTGTGTTGCACAGAAAGGGAAGAAGGACTTAACGGCCCCTTTAGTAACAACCACACCTTAACCTATGAGGATTTAAGAGTGGTCCACGGTGGTCTGAGAATAATGGCTCTATTTAGGGTCCCAGATTGTGTACTGTTTGAAAGGGGCCTCACTGGAAGGAAGGAGAATCAAGGAACTTGCTCAGAACATCTAACTGGGTAGTTTAGTGAGGTTTTTTTTTATATAAAAATTTTTGAGAATTTTGCACAATAGAGTTTGATCATATTATCTGAACTTTTCCTTTTAACTCATTTCAATCTACTTTATCTTCTAATGCTCAAACTTCACTTCCTTTTTCTCTCTTTTTAAAATTAATAACCCATTTGTTTGAATTGTTCATGTCCATGTAAGTCCTGTGTGTGGAACCACCCATGAACTCTAGTTGACTTAACATGAGCTACACTCTTAAAGAAATCAAAAAAAAAAAAAAGCAAAACGAAATCTGAATCTCCTTTTCCCAGAAGCCATTGTCTGCTCATAGGTAGCTCCCCAGCTGCAGAACATCGAGAAGGTAAGGATCTTCTATGAATGAGTTTTCATTAGAGAAAGAGCAAGTCTTCCCTTGCTCCTTTTTACTTGCTTGCACTACCAATGGAGGAAAACCACTCTTCTACATCGTGAACAAGAGAGCGACCCTTTGAAAGAACAAGTTCTATAGTGGCTAGATGACTGAAGGAAATGTGGCTGCATAAAATTCTTAGGAGATTGCTTACAAAGTCCCTCAAACAGTGAGACTTAAAGTCATAAAATCAATCTTCTCAAAGTTCTGGGGCTGGAAGTCTGAAACGCAAGTGTCGGCAGGATGGACACCTGGGGACTGCAGATCTAGCCATGCTCTTCTTCCAGCTTATGGAGATGGTGGTGGTCCTCAGAGCTTCTTGCCTTATGATACATCACTCTGCCGTCCACATCCCCCCTCACACAGTTTTCTCCAATGTGTCTTTTTGTGCCTATATCTAAATTTCTCTCTCTTATTTGTATAATAGTATGTGCCAGTCATACTATTACAGCTCATCCAATTTCAGAATGAGCTTCTTTTGAAATCTGTTCCATTTTCAAAGACCCTGTCTTCCAACAACAACAACAAAAAAAAATCACATTAATTGCTGCCAGGGCTTAAGAATCCAACATCTATCTTTTGTGGGATGGGACAGAATTCAACGTACAGAAACTCTCCTGATTGGGATGATACCTCAAGGAGCTATAGAGACACATATATCAGGTGTCCATTGTCCCTGAAGTGTGTTTTGAAATACTTTTCAGACATGCCAAAGTTATGCAGAGATGTTTGAAAGGGGAGTAGAGCTAAAAATCCTTATAACCACATCTGCATCAAGGATACCTCAAAGTAACCTCTAGAGTAGCTCTGGCTTGGAAGAACAATAGTATTCTGACTAAAAATGATAATTGTAGACTCGGAAGTTAGGAAGAGGATTTTGGACAACAAATTTTGACTTGGTGGGTCTGGATTAAGTATGAGATCTCATATTTTCACCAAGCATGCAAGCCTTCCCTCCAGCTCTCAGATTCATTATAAGCATTGGATCATGATTGTGAAGGACAGCAATGCCTAAGGTTTGCATGATGAGTCATCAAGCTGCAGACAATGAGAGATGATGGTTTAGTTTCATCCTGAGAACCAAGAAACCAGATGGTATAGTTCTGTTGAAAGTTTGGCAGGCTAGAGAATAGAAAAACCAATGTCCCAGTTTGAAGGCAATCAGTCAAGAAGAATTCTCTCTCACACCAGAGGAAAGCCGATATGTATTATTGTCTATAATCTATGGTCTATTATTTAGATGCTAATTTTGTTCAAAAATTCCCCTAAAATCACTCAGAATTATCTCTTGACCACAAATTGGAAGCCCAGTTAAGCCAACACATAAAATTAATCAATACATTTACTTTTTGAACATTTGTCCTTTGTCATCTGACTGCTTTAATTCTTTCAATTTTTACAAGGATACTCATCGGGTTGAGTGATTATCAACACTATTTCCCTAATGAAGATACAAAGCTAAAAGAGAGTATGCAAATTTCTTAATATTTCACTCATCATAAATAGTAGATCCAGGACTTTAATACATGTTGTCTGGATGCAGATGTGGTAATATTATCCTCTGCTTTTGGTGAGGTTGTGGGTGAAGCTAAGTAGCCGCATGGAAATCAAGTGTGTTTGGTTAAAAAGGACTTTGGTGTATAATTCATTCATGCTTGCTGATTTATTTGTAAATAGTAGGTGACTTCTTTGAAGAATGGGAGAGGTACTTTATTATGATTTCAAAATAAGCAAGAGTGGTCAGATATTAATATCTTGAAGACTCAAATAGTTTAGAAAGGTTTTTTGTTGGTTTTGTTTTTAATTTAATTTTATATTCATTGGTGTTTTGCCTGTGTTTATGTTCTGTGTGAGGATGTCAGATACCCTAGAATGGTAGTTACCATGTGGGTTGTGAGTTGCCATGTAGGTACTGGGAATTGAACTTGGGTTCTCTGGAGTACAGCTAGTGTTCTTAACCACTGAGCCATCTCTCCAACCTCTAGAAAACCTCACTATCACATTATTGGAACAACATGGAGGCGCATTTATTTCTAACACAGTGGATACAAATAAATCTCCAAGAAGGCCAATTATAGCCTTAGTTATGGCACATCTTACCTGTCTTTTAATAACATGGTTATGTAAGCACTTCCAAATGGTTGACAGTTTGGTCATAGCCAAATCCCACTAATCATAGGGAACCAGAGAAATCATTTAGTCACATAAAAAAGGGAAAGAGAAGAACTGCATGATCTAATGAGGTTTTCTCATTTCCAGTATCTGTAAAATGTATTATTTAGTAATACCTTCATAGATGCATATGCAATTTGAAGCAAATAATATGATAACCAGAAGTGTCTATTTTGGGTCTCAATTTCAGCTGCAATTGGTATAGTGTACTTGTCTTTGCATGCCTCTCTTCTTACAAGTAGAAAGCCTTCACTGAGTTCTGCATTAAGCAAGAGATAGGACCTTTACTGAGTCTAGTGGAAGCTTGCTTTATTGAGCACCTAAGAAATTTTAAGAAGGTTCTGGCACCTACTTGTCTACTTTTTCACTTCTAAAGTTTTTTAAAAATAAACTGTCTTAGCTATGTTTCTATTGCTATGACAAAACATTGTTACAAAGACAACTTATAAAAGAAAGTATTTAATGTGGGGTTCATGGTTCCAGAGTGGGAGAGTCTGTGACCATCATGGTAGGCAGCATAGAAGAAGGTAGGCAGGCATCGCAGTAGAGTAGTTGAGACCTTACATTACGATCCACAAGCACAAATTAGGTAGAGCTAATTAGGAATAGCATGGGCTTTTGAGGCCTCAAAGCCCATCCCAAGTGACACACCTCCTTCACCAAGACCACACCTCATCATCATCCTTCCCAAGCAGTTCCACCAACTTAAGACCAAGTATTCAAATATGTGAGCCTATGGGAGCTATTCTCCTTCAAATCACTAAAAAGTAGTCATCAAATGTATGAAAAAGCAAGATGCTTCCTTGGACAAAGTCACTTTTTTCAGTTCTAAGGAAACTGGTGAAATAGCAATGCTGGAGTGACAAAGTCAACTGTTTCAAAAGAAGTCACTTATGAGAGTCACTTAGTCTAGAAAGTGTAGACACGGGTTAGGAAATAATCATTCTTTTCCATGAAGCAATACAAACTTTTGCCTGCATTTCCCCCAGCTGTACCACCAGCAGAGTTTAAATAAACACAGTGGTCTGGAGAACTATTCATTTGGCAAAATGGTGTCTGATTGTTGGTTTCATAGGTAAAGGGATGAGTCTGAGAAAATCAGGGATTGGGAGCCTGAGGCATTGTAAAACCACAGTGTTTAACAATGACAGGGAAATCAGCAAATCATAGGAACTTCAGTAACCCAAAAGAAGGCCATGTGTACCACATATAACAAAGCCATCCCTTTTGGGATAGGTTTTTCCATGTTAGGAGGTTGGCAAAGGCTAGGCCAAGAATTTTGCATAGGTTTATTAGAAGGAAGAGTGTATGCTTTCTTAGGAAGGGCTATTTTCATTACAGGAATGTTAAGGGACTGAGTTTTGGAGGTGCCTAGAAATATATTTAAGGTCTGAAAACAAAAGTATTATCTTCAAGTATGAAAAGACAGTTGTAAAACTGGACATGTTTGATAACTTCATGCATTCATGGTATGAGATTTGAAAACTAGTCCAGATATCAACTCCTACCTCCAGTAACATACTGTATGATGAGAAAATAGTGACATTAAGTCAATAACAAATGGAAGGAGTGTCACCTAAGAGAATGACTGACTTGGTATTAAAGGAATAACACAAATGGTTGGGGAGATGTTTCCGTAGGAAAAACATTTGCCATGCAAGTGTGAAGACCAGAATCTAAACCCCAAGCACTCACATAAAAGGCATAGCAGCCACCTGTAAGTGCAAAATGTAGAAAGTAGAAACAAGGGACCCCATGAACAAGCTGGATAGCTAGGCTGCCTTAATCTGTAAACTCTGGGTTCATTTAAAAACTCTGCCTCAGTGAGTATAATGGAGAGCAATCAAGGAAGATCCTGGACATCCATCTTGGCTCTCCACATGAACACACACACACACACACACACATGCACACACTCATACCTGATGTGGGATTCCACTCTGTATGCTATGAATACTGTTGGCTAGTTGATGTGGGAGTGATTTCTTACTAATAAAGAAACTGCCTCGGCCCTCATAGGACAGAAAATTAGGTAGGCGGAGTAGACAGAAGAGAATGCTGGGAAAGAGAGGCTGAGAGGCAGTCGCCATGATGCTCCCACTCCAGACAGATGCAGGTTAAGATCCTCTCTGGTAAGCCAGCTCATGGGCTACACAGAATATTAGAAATGGGTTAGAACAATATGTAAGAGCTAGCCAATAAGAAACTGGACCTAGCCGGGCCAGGCAGTGTTTGAAAGAATACAGTTTCCATGTAATTATTTCTGGGTATAAACTAGGCATGCGGGCGGCCGGGTGCCGGGGACGCAGCCCCACGCTCCTATTTCAACAGCTAGTGAATAGAGCTGCTTTAGTCTACAGCAGGGCAGAACTGAGTAAGGCAGGAATTACAAGCAGATAAAGAAGGAAAGAAGGCAGAGACAGGGAGACAGAGGCACTGGAAATGTGCTGGTAAACCGCAAGCCTCGTGGTAAAATATGAAAAAAACAGAAATAAGTTAATTTAAGATATAAGAGCTAGCCAATAAGAATTGTGAAATAATAGGCCAGGCGGGGTTATATTAATACAATTTCCCTGGTCTGGGTAGCTGGGAAAAGAAAGAGCAGCCTCTGTCTACACACACCCACTCTGAAACACATATACTCAGACACACACTGTCAAACACATATGGTCTCACACACACACACCTGCATGCTCATCTCACGTCATGTGCACCCACATATGTGCAAACACATATGTGCAGGTACACACACACATACACACACCCTCACACAGACACACAAACACATGTGCAAAACCAATAGGGCATAAAATAACACAAAAACTGTAGGAGCAAGAATCCAGAAAACTTTTTACAAACAATTCAAAATCTGAGCAAGCATGTTTAGAATTTGGAACTTTATTGTCAAGAGGGTCTCCTGCTGGTATCCTGTTGGCCAGCAGGATAGAATTTTAGCACAGGGACATCATCATGGACATCGTGACATCCCAGCAATAGTTAAGGTTGGATTGCTCTGTGTTAGTCCTTGATGGGCAAGATTTTTCCAAGGGGAGTGTGCGACACAGAGAAAGGTCCCTTTGGAGTACGTTTCATGTACTGAGGTTCATTCTCTCACAAATCATCTATAACCTTTAAAAGTCTCTCTTATTAACACTTCCTCTCAAACTCCATGACTACCATATATGAAAACAATCAGCTTGTGTCCACTTATTGGGATGACCAATTATGAAATATGCCTTTTTTAAATCTTTACCATGCAACATAGGGTCTTGGAGGCTCGGGCACCCATCACACATGTATATTTCTCGAGAATTATAAATAAGTCACATTCAACACCAATTAACATCATCATCAAAAATATTGTGCACGGCACGTATGTCATGCAAGGAGCAAGCACTGAGTGTACAAAGCACTCTATCCTGGAACCCTCCCAGCCCAAATGACTTCATGCAGAGAAAATAAATAACAGAGAGCAGAGTTTGAACAACGTGAACTCTTTTTTTATTTGATTTGGTTTTCCAGTCCCTACCATCCCTTAGCAGAATACCGTACACAACGGAGGTGTTTGCTACAGCGAGAAGTGGATAGGGCTCTGTAGGCTTTGTCACACTTGATTTTACAAGCCAACTATAGCCCCAGTCAAGACACCCAGCCTTTTACTGTGGAGGCTTTGCCTTTTTTTGCCTGCCCCTGAAGGAAAGGGAGGAAATGTGATAACGCAGCCATTTGTATCCAGCTGAGTTACTCCTGAAAGGCCTTTTTGTGGGTTCTTCCAGCCAGAGAGAAAGGTACTCATTGTTAGCTGCTTGTATTTGAAGATGACCTCTCTGATAGGGGTTTATCTTCAAGTACTAGAAAGTACAGTGGTCTTGGAGGCTTGTGGGAAGGATTTTTTGCTGTGCTGAGAGCTTGTTTGCAGCTCCTGGTAATTGCAGCACCACCTTTCCTCGGGCTTGTCAGGGTGAGTTGGCTGGGGTCTGCTACCTGCACACCACAGCTCTTTGTTGGATGGTGTTTTAATCCAGAATTCCATAGTTATCAAGAAACGGCTTGTGTCAACACTAGCTCTTATTGGGTTCTGAAGCACTTGGGGGCCTCTGACTTCTGTTCTTGATTTTGCAGAGCAAATCGCAGTGGAAGACAGACAAAGGTTAATTTTTAAGTGGATTCTGCATTGCTATTTGCCGCATCTCCCTTGATATATGAATTGTTTAGCATATGACCCTAACGTCAGATCATTTTGTAAAAAGAATTTTCTTTGCTGGTCACCTGTATGTCTGCATCAATCACTTGGTAATGGAAAAAAGTCAATGTAATGATCTGTTTTGAAAATAAACAGTGAGCTTGACTTTGGCCTCCAGAGCCTATTATCATGTGGTAACATCATTCTAATCCAATGACATTATCTGCTCAGGATATTATGATGGTGGAAAATATTTCACTTTTGTTATTAGAACAATGAGGCTGTGATATTTAATTATGGAGAAGTATATTTAACTTGTGGAATCTGGTACATGAATTGTCAGAAGATTGACAGTGGTATCTAATTTGAACAGAAGATTATTTAGTGACCAACAAAAATGTTTGCACGACTGTTTCCTTCATTAAGCTCTCTCATCAGCAAATGAACTAATTTATGTTCTCATTACACTGAAGTGCTAGGAAATAAGAGAGGGGCTAGCATATAGCGAATAGCATCTATGGTCAATTGTGTTGTTGGAAAGAGAAACTTTTAGGAATGACACAGCAAGAAAAGTACTTCCAAGTTGAAGTATAAGCAAATCAGGGAAAGTCATTGTTTCTTTCTTTCTCCTCTCCTCCTCCTCACTCTTCCTCCCTCTCTCCTCTACTCAGCATCTGAGAGTAACCAAGTTGTTAGTAAAACTAGAACCATAGCTGAGTCTTTTGACCAGTGTTCTGTAGTAGTGCATTCTTGCCGAAGTTCAAGATTCTGATTCCCACCTGGGATCAATCTATAGCAGAAGTAGCTGAAGGGAGAAGGATTCTCTCAACCTTACAGCATCCCTATTCTTAGTCTCAATAGGAATCTTTATTCTTCCTTTTCACCCATTTGAGGCCAAAGAGCAGATTCCAGGGGAACCTAGCTAATTGCTGGCCCTTTTAGCAGCTGGGCCAGAGTTACCCAGCATCTTGGTTTTGGCTGCTAAGAAATGTCTGAGTCACTCACTTGGAGTGTTCTCAGATTCACAAATGTGCCACATGGACCAAGAAGCAGATCTTTGTATATATATAGCTGGCAAGAGTGGAGGTAGTTGTTCTGAGGGCTGCCACCATATTTACATGGGAGCTGGGTTTGCAAATACAATTTAAGAGGACAACAATGACCTTGGTTTTTTGACAGGAAGCCAAACTCGGTTTCAAAACTGGTGACAGCAAAATGGGGAAGAGCAAGATAGCCTGTATGTGGGGTGACCCTGAGCAATTTGGAAAACTGACAAAAGTATGGACTTCTAGTTTGTCCATAATTTTTAATTGAAAAGCAAAAATTGTACATATTTATTGTAGCATGATGTTTTGATGTTATTGTAGGATGGAGAAGTCAAATGAATGAATATGTGTTACTCACACACTTAAATGTTTTAATGCTGAAGACATTTACAGTCTTTTAAAATATGCTTTCATAGCTATCTTCCCTCGGGCATATAGTTCTATTGTCAACTAAGTACCTTTCTGTAGGCTCTTAGTATAAGCAACAAGCTGACAACTTGTCAATACTCAAGCCTTCGAGGTAGAATGCGTACCTACAAGAAATCATTGAAGAACTGACCTTTTTATAATGTGAACTTTGATATTAGGTTAACTCGGCAGTTGGTGTTAAGTAGATACTTGTATTGTTCTATTTGACTTTTAGTTTTTAACAACACAGCCATACTGGGGAACCTCCTCCAGACAATGGTCTTTGAGATGCAAGGCCAGGTTGGTCGTGGTCTTGGGTACCAAAAATGTTTGCTCTCAGGCATGTTTCATTAATTTTTATTACACACACACACATGTTTTACACACACACACACACACACACACACACACACACACACAGCCTGTTCAGTTCTATACTATTAGTTGTATATTATTTTCATGGCTGGATAATAAATTGATGTGCTTTTACCTGGGGAAGAATATTTCTCCTACTTTTGGCATTCCTCAATTACCTATAGTTCTCTGGGTAAGACTGAGGCCTCCTGTACAACTTCCACACTTGAGGACTGGGTATCATTGAAGAAGAGAAGGTAAAAAGATTGTAAGAGCCACAGAAATTGGGAGTTTGCTGTGAGATTATAAGAATGTCAGAAATTATATTCATAAGGTCTCAAAAACGTGACTACCTAACCATGGACAGTTTTTGTAAAAAGCAACAAGGGCAAATGTCAGATTCGATGGATTATAGACAGACTGTACAGGGCAAACCAGAATATAAACTGACATTGTTGTCTGGAGTCCACAGAGACTCATGTTGCATGGGATTTTGTAGCCCTTGGCCAAAATCCCCACTAGGCTCCTGAGGGTCAGACCCAGTGTTAAATAACAATGTCCTAACAAGACTCCACTTACTTATCTGTGGAGGAGGGTCAATGAGAGCTATGCTTCAGAGACTGTTTTCAGGATTAAAAAAAAAAAAAAAACCTTGAGTGCTTTGTAAAAGATGTCTCAGCTGGCCTCCTGTATATGCTGGACTCCAGAAGTAGACTTCAATGCCAGCGAAGGAATGAATGGATGTGCTAGCAAGGCAAGGGCAGAAAGGCAAAGACAAAAAGCTTTCTTCTTCTATGTCCTCATACAGATTTCCAGCAGAAGGTACGGTTTATATTAAAGGAATGTCTTCCTGCCTCAAGATCTGAATTAAAGGCTCGAGTCTTCCAACATTAAGATCTGGATCAAAAGGTGCATGTCTTGCTACCTCAAAGGTCCAGAATAGAAGTGGAGTCACTCACTTCAAAACAAACAAAAAGCCTCCATAGGAGTGCCCTCCACTTCTGGATTGGAGTTCATTTCAGATATAGTCAAGTTGGCAACCAAGACTAGCCGTCACACTGGACTCCTTACATTACGTGTTTAATGCTACCCAAACAGAGCGGTACATTAAGTGTCTCAGCACTCTTTAAGATAGCAAACTTCCAGTAGGCACCAAATACCTGTTCAGCAGAAATGCCGGATCAAGGACCTGCAGGCATTCTGTCATGCGCAGTCGCCTACTTAGTAGCCTGCATTCCCCCCCCCCCCCCTTGCTCTGTCTGTACACGTGAAGCACAGGAGCCTGCTGACAGATGGCTTGCTCTAATGGATTCAGGAGAGAGCCCAGGACTGTTAACTGTCATTGAAATGAGATTACAGTACATTTGCCAGAAAGACCTGTATTGACTGGGAAGGTCCTTTACCCTTGGACCTGCTGCTGCTGCTTCCTGGTGCTGCTTCATAAAGAGAACTATGACCCAAAGCCCCACTTTTATGAGGATGCATGGTCTTCATTGTACTTGTTCTGTTATTATGTATAGTCTTATAAGAATCCAAACTCCAATATTGTTTCACTTTATTTTTCAGAAAGATAGCATATTTTCCTTAGGCTATAGTTTAAGAAAAATGAGATATATTTGGATTGACAGTTTATGTGATATTCTAGTAAATTAATGATATGTATGCATGATTTTCTAACTCACACATACAATCAAAGAATAAATTTTTCACGAGATTTCTTACAAAAAAAACTGCCTAGTTTTTTTTCAGCCTTGCTAATGGTAACGTTAACTTGGAAATTAGAATTGAGCAATTTTATCCCCCAAGAGAAATAACATGGGTTTTGACTGTTAAAATGAGCAAAAGGCCAGCACTTTCATTTCCCCTAGTGTGAAAAAAAAATGTCCCTATCCCACATGCTATCTCATAAATGACAGAGAGTTTGGTTTGACAATTATGTTTCCCAAAAATAACAGTCTGAGTTCTTTAAATGTCTTTCCCTGCCTTTTCCCCCCTTTTTCCCCTTTTCTTTTCTTCTCTTTCTCTTCTTTGTGTCTTGGCAGTTCTAGGCCTGGCAAGATTTTTGGAAGTTCTTCTGTAATTCTTGGAGAACACCTTTAGGGATATGCTCATATTATTAAGAAACACATCTCGGCTAGACACTTTAATGTGCGTCTGGGAGGCTAATCCAGGCTGGCTACAAAGTATTGGCAAGTCATTGTCTATTACCAGAAAGTACAGAGAGTGAATGTGGGATTCCCAACAGCTTCCCCTGGTCCTCTCATTTTCCTGTTTGAATTGACAGTGTCACAAACATTTTCATGTATGTGACCCAGTTTTGTGTCTTTATTTTGTCTTATTACCGTCTCAAGGCCTTTCAGGTGTTCTGTAGGAATGATGAGGACAGCCTTGACTCCTGTCTGATGAAAGAATTTTTACCTACTCTGATGTTACAGAATCTTTCTCTGCTGTTGGAACTCGAGGCTTCTCCAGCTCTTAAATGTCCTTCCCGGTTTTAGATTGAGTCCCAGATAGGTGACAACAGGGGAAAGGCCATCATAACTCGTCACTGGCTCATTCGAATCTCCTTTTTAGTTCTCACATATTTATCCCATTGTCCGGGTTAGTTTTTGTTGCAGTGGAGCTTTTGTTGTCTATTTGCTTGCCTGCCCCCTCAGCCCTTGGCATCCAATGGGAGAAAAAGAATGGAAAATGCTTCCTCCATCTTACAGGGAAACGATACTTTAAAAAAAATCAACTTGTATTTTGTGGTTGTTTATAAAAATGCCTTGCACCTTTCAAATTGCGGGGCGGGGGGGGGTTTAATCCTGAACACACAAAAGAAGATCCCCCACCTTTGCCTTATTTTTTTTTTATTTTATTTTTTAATTTTTCTGCTTGCTGGGAAGTGGAGGCTTACTTGTTATAGATCTCAGTATCCAGGACCAAGTAGCACATGGTACAGGGTGAGACAGTCTCTTTTTTCTATAATTTTTGCCTAGACAGATCGTCTCGGGTAGGTTAATTCTTCAATTTTTTTGTTTGTTTTTTGTTTTGTTTTGTTTTGTTTTGTTTTTCGAGACAGGGTTTCTCTGTAGCTTTGGAGCCTGTCCTGGAACTAGCTCTTGAAGACCAGGCTGCCCTCGAACTCACAGAGATCCACCTGCCTCTGCCTCCCGAGTGCTGGGATTAAAGGCGTGCGCCACCACTGCCCGGCTTAATTCTTCAATTTCTTTTGATAAAATTTTGGGAATTGCTCATATTAATCTTAAGGTTAACTTAAAACCTTTCTAAAAATGTCTTCTTATAATAATATTATGTATTTATCTCATGCAGCATAAATATATTTTAAGGCTTGAGTTTTATGTTTCAACATAGACTATATCAATATATTTTAAGGATTTTTATCAACAGATTTTCTTTATGTTAATAAAGGTATTTAACTGATAAATCATACTTGTCATCATTTAAGTAATCATGTGATATTTTGTTATTTGGATACAATGAAAAATTATTAAATTAAATATACTAGGATAGCCAGAATCTCATTCTTCCTGTCATTTTTGGTGGTGAGATTTTTGCAAGTTACATATTTCTTCAGATATGTTCAAATGCATACCCTAAGATACTGGGGAAGACTGAAGATGTGGACAGGAGCTAAGGAGGAATAGTCTATTGTAAGTTGACACTCCCCTAGATTTGCCAGGCATTTGAAACTATACTCACTCACCGGTTCCAAGTTGAGAGACTATCTGTTTGCTACAGGTCTTTCACGATAGCTCATTGGCATAGTCGATTCATCATCTACATTGATTTGCAATGTTGGTACCTTAAAATCTGTCCAACTGGCTCTGTCAGGCAGAATTGACTGAGAACTAACTCTCCCAGGCCCAGACACGTTCTCCCTTGCTCTTTTTTCCCAATCTCTCTATCCTCATCATACACATATAGTATACAGGAATATATAAGTCACTTCTCAAAGCCTAAACCCTGCTGCTCATGAGTCAGACCAGAGTATACCACACTCTTTTAACTTCTGCTTTCACAAGTCAAACTGTGTAAGTATTGGTGAATTTTTCTGGACTAAGTTCACATCCAGTAGAGAACGAGACTCCAGAGTTGAGCGATATACTGACAATAAATAAAATTAGTTTGCAGGCACAAAAGCCTTCAAACAAAATAAGTTTTCCACTACTGAGCTGGGAATTCAAATTTTGCACAACCAAGGTCGTAGTTGTTAAACTAAGATTCACTATTTATTTAGTGTGTTGTCTGCATTGTGAGCAGCTTGAGGAAAGAATATAATTTTTATGAATTATGTTATGTTACCCATAGTATCTAATGAAATGCCCAGGACAGAAAAGTGTTCAGCTATGTTTAGTCAATGTGAAACAAATAGATGTCTCAAATTGTGAATTTGTTAATTTGCCTCTGTCCTATAAAAAAAAAACTACTGCTATTTAAAATAGCCCACCTTAACAAGAGAAGTGAACTTCTACAATTTATTATACTTTTTACCAATCCATTTTTTTGTGGATGAAACTCATCTACAGAGCTCGTCCCTTTGCCAGAATAGAATAAAAACTTTCCAGAAACATGTACATCAAAAAACTGGCAACTGAAAGGACAAGAAAATATGACTAACAGGAGTCTGACTAAGGAGAAGTCTAGCAATTCTTTGCTCTAAGTGAGCGCATAAAAGTGTGTCTGTCTTATAACACAATTCTTCCATTAGTATTAGTAGGCAGTTTTCACACAACAAAACTTTTTTTTTTAATTTCAGGGGAAAAGGTGTGTTTTTGTCAGTGATTTCTGTTTCAGTTCAACTGTTTGCATGGTTGTGCTAGAAAGAATGGAAATGAGGGTACAGAATTTCCCATTATCCTTCATAGGCTATCTGTTCAGTAATAATTTTATAGTTAAGCTAAACAGTTTTAATTTTAAATGTAAATAGTGAAAAGATCAATCAACAGTTTATTAGGAACACGCAATTCAAAGATTATTGCTTTTTTACTCAAACGTCAGAAGGATCTTCAGATTTACTAAGTTTTTTTTTCAAAATTTATTTTACTGTGGCATATTTTGCAAAGTCTTTTTTCACAAATCTTCTTTATGTAGAATCTTGAAATTTTTTTTTTTAGTCACTTGAGTCTAACAGAGCAATGCAGGAATGCCTTAGCATAGTACTGCTGAACCTTCCTACGAAGGTTAAATAGACTAAGCTTCAGTTGAGAAGCTCGCCAGAGGTGGACTTTTGAAGGTTGTTACATCATCCCTTGACTTCTGCCTCGCTCTCCACTTTCTGATCCGCTATGCTGTGGGAATGCTTCTCTGTGAAGCCTTCTCTGCTAGGATGAAACCATGAGGTTAGAATGGCAGTAATGATAAAATGTTATTGCCATACCCCAGAATGAAACTTTGTATTTAGTTACTTTTATTTTATGTTATTGTCAAAAATGATTACATTCTGATATCAAATTTGTCTATTCTCTAAGACATCAAACAATAATCAATTCCTTGTTTATTCTGGATATTGCATTTCTACTACGGTTCTCCCTTGCTGCTCCTTCCTCCAAACTCTGCCAGATATATCACCCCATTTTGCTTCAAATTGTGACCTCCTTTCTTCATCAATTATTGTTGCATGAATATTTGATTACTTTGCACAATAAGATAAGGCAATACAAATCATTTATTTACTGCCAAATGTACATGCATATGATATGTGCTACAAAATTAGACATTCTCTAATTTTGTCATAGTTGACTTTCTGCAACTCTGTGAGGTGATTGACAATTTCTCACTTAAAAGCTGCTCAGCTAAAATTCTTTTAATGGGTCAAATAAATCTAGTAACTTGGGGCTTTGATTTGCATTTCGTCTATCTTGGATGGAAACCAGGCTTGTTATCCAGCAAATGTTGGCAACATATATTAGTAATTTCTTGGCCATTCATGACAAGTGGCCCTTGGTTAAGATGTGTGCCTTGATTAGATTTTTTTCTTATGAAAATGTTCACCTTACTTTCTGCACAGTTGGTTGTTAAATATGTAATAATAATATTTCCACTGAAAAAAATCCCCAGGGAATATCCTGAGGATTGGATCCAGTGATTTTTGCATGATTGGCAAGTTTTGTACCTCTGAGCTGCCTACAAGTTCAGTTCTCTGAGCTCTTTGATGATTATTGCTTTATTTTAAAAACCTGTTTCATTTGTGATAAAACTTATGGAAAATTACAAAAGAACTCCTTATCTTTGAGATACTTTTACATTTTTCTCTTAAAGCAAGCAACACAAAGTAAGGCACTTTGTTTAGAGTCACTGAAAAGCTAATCTTATCGAATGGTCTGACATCATGCCATAGTCTGAGATTTAAAGTTATGTGCAGATATTTATTCAAGATATACCAGAGTATCTACTAGAATCATATCACTGAAGACTTTACTCACTATGTAAAGAATATGCTAGAGAAATGATTGTCAGTTTTCTTGGAAAAGTTGTGGTTGTTTCAGTTAAGAAATACTAAAAATCATATTCTAATTTTTATTACATGTATTTATATATTTGGGTCGAAGTCACAAGCATACTGTAACATCTGTGAAGGTCAGAGGAAAACTTGCAGAAATTGGTTCTCTTCTTCTACCACATCAATCCTTGGGGTTCAACTCATAACCTCAGCCTTGATAGCAGGTTGCTGAGCCATCTTGTCAGTCTGATATTCAAGTATTTTTATTTTATAACTTTTATGATTTTTCCTCCTATTTTTCTTACTTCCATCTTTTTCTCCCCTTTTCTCTCTCTTTTCTACCATTTTGCAATGTATAATTGATCAAAACATTCTATATTTGGGCATGCAGTTTGTAATGTGATGATTATATGCAATATAAAGATGGCAATCTATTAACACATCCATCACGACACAGTTACAACACATTTGTACTCTTGTGGTCTACTGGCTTAGCAAATTTTAGGTAAACAGTAGAGTCCTATTTACTCTGACACTGTGCTGTATTCTAGATTCCCAGATCTTACTCTCCGTACAGCAATGCTTATTAAGGTGTTACTGAGCTATGTCCCCATCAGCTCAGGAACAGGAAGATATTTTCGGGGGTTCTGTAATACAATAAATGAGGCAGATTAATTTAAATAAGTAGACATGTGTTTCTTCACTGTATTGAAGGATGTCAAGCCAGCATCCAGTTGCTGCCCTGCGAGTGTTGTTCCCTGTTTCCAGAAGGGAGGGATGGTATGTTCTCACAGGTGAATTTTATGAAGGGCAAGTGGATGAGTGCCTCGCATCAGGGCTTTAACGCTTTACATGAAGGAGCTGAGCACACTCACATCTTAATTTCACTGAGGAGGGAATTGCCCTCTTGACTCTGTTGCCTTTTAATCCCCATCTATAGCCTATTGACTTTCAACACATACACACAGGTTGAAAGGGACATACTCAAAGTCTAGAACATACCAAGGAAAAGACCCAACCATGAGAATTAATATAGTATGTTTGTATATTTTGAAAGTGTTTGTGGGGCAGGGCATCTGGATAATTCTGCTTTCTAGCACACATTTGTATGATATCCTCTTAATTATATACACACTGAAAGCAACTTTAAAATATTTACTGGGGAAAGCAAGAAATAAAAAGGAAAGTATCAAATAATTGGTCAGAATCAAATTATTAATGAAAAGTAGAAGACCATCAAGAGCAGAAGGGTTTGATCCTGCCTCAACTTCATGAGCCAGGCTTTGTTGACTCCCCACGTGAGGCCTTATTCTTTTGGAGGAGTGGGTGGGGGTTGAGTTGCGGGGAGAAGGAAGAGGAGAAGGAAGGGAAATGGGGTTGGTATGTCAAATGAATAAAATATCAGAAACATCTTATAGAAATGCTGAACAAAGTGTCAGTGGACATGAAGTCCTCAGCATTGTGTAGGCTGCTCAAAAAGAAAGAACTCAGTAAACCCATGATTTGCAATATAAGAATGCAAGAAAGATACAATCCAAGAAACCCCTGGCTTGTAAAGACTATACAAAGACAGTTTCCTCCTCATGTCAGGAGAGAAAGAAGCAGGTTTGCAGAAGTCAGAAAACACCATGAGAAATGTAAAATGCACACTCATTTTAAGGCATGACTAGATAAACATTTTTCAAATCTTGGCAAAGAAGAGTAAGAAACTGACTTCATAACCCACTATAAATAATTAAGTTTGAAATTCAATTTGAATCAACATTATATATATAAATATATTATATATATTTCCTTCCATAACATGTTTTATCCATTTAAAGTAACTTTTGTTATGATCTTTCATCAAGTATGAAACTAAAAGATCTATATAGTTATTATTATAGCTGGTTAACTGATACAAATCTTTCATTTTTCAAACAACTTTTTTAAATGTTAATGAAGTTTATACATTCTGGAATTTTCACATGATGCAATTTCAACAGATTTTGTTGTGTACATGCTGAAGTCTACATATAAATACCTAGCCGCTATATCCAAATGCCTACCCAGACTCTTCATTAGGCCCTATCAATGACATCTGTGGTTTAGAGTGCCTCTATATAAAATTGAGGTTCTATACCCTCAAATTCTATCAAGGATGTTCTTTTTCCATGTAGATACCTCACCTTTTCAGCTGCACAGGTCCCAGTTTTGGAGATTCTTTAGCTCGTCATATTTAGTCCATCAGGAGCTTCCTTGGGCACACGTCCATAATTTTACAAATTTTCTGCACTTCTTCTAAAACCACCATGGTCCAGGGCACCCTTACTTACCACTGATGATGACAATGACCACTAATATG
Organism: Alexandromys fortis; assembly: GCF_014885135.2. NCBI lineage: Eukaryota > Metazoa > Chordata > Mammalia > Rodentia > Cricetidae > Alexandromys > Alexandromys fortis. The sequence goes on from NW_026067896.1 coordinate 7,851,955, forward strand.
TCTCTTTGCTGAGACTCTTGCCTTTTGGAAGTAGTTTTCATTAAGGTAGCTAGGATAATCTTTCTACGTGGAGGTCAGTTCATATCACTTTTTAATTTATTGTTTTATTTTTGTAAACTCTGTAAGGATATTCATGGCTATCAGTTATGTCTACTTACATATATCAAGATTTTAGAATATTATGTTGCCCATGGCTGAACAAATAAACTATTTTTAGAAGAAAGTGATAGCAATTAGAGAAAGGAATTTACTACCCTCAATATCTGAAGTCTTTAAACTCCTCTCATGTTCTTTTTACTGCCTCATGATGCTTGCTAGCCATGTGGACAGGCTTCTCCAGGAGAAGTTCAGGATTTCCTTCAGATGGGACATACTGGCTGATAGATGCCTGGATTCACATGATTATGACCCTGGGAAGGCAGAATTTGAATACCACAGTTCCTCATTTGTAAAAAGACAGTTGCACAAAGTCATCCTTATGGACATTGTGAAACCAAATAAATCTTGTGACACTACCCGCATCTGCCGAGCCTTCAATGCCAGCAGTAGAGAGGACTAAAATGTCATTTGTGAGTATATACAAACAAAAACCCAAATATGCCAATCCACTTCTTAGATTGCTGGGTAGCCAGAGCTAGTAATTTTGTTAAGTTGCACAAAGTCTTCTAGGATGGAAGCTAACTGGTGACATTTGGCTCAGTTGAAGCCATCAGTGGTGTTACACACTCATGTGGTTGGGTAACATGGAGGGTGACATCTATTTACTTATTTATTTTATAGTTCTGTCTTGTGAAATTAAATCCATATCTAAATTAGTGGTATGACGTCTGAAGGCTCATGATAGGAACTTGTATGATTTTCAGTTCCCTGGCTTACGACTCACTGTGTGTTTGAGTGTTTGCATCCATTTCTTGATCTCAGCAACAGTGAAATTTGCCTCAGAATAGACATTTTCTCAATTTCCATTGGAAAACGGATGAATCGGTTTTCTTACAATCGTCTTAATCTCCGTTTTATTTTGTTTATAATCCTACCCCATCATTGCCTAAAGATGGAAGTTCACTGGGAGAGGCCTTACTTGGCCACTGTCACTTTTTCACAACATTAACATTAGCTGATTTGAAGTTCTTGAACTGTGCCTTTCTGGAGCGAAGTTTCTAAGCAAATAGAAAGAGTATTTTTTGTAAACCTGCTCTTCTCTGGACATGCTGAGACAGGGAAGCCAAAATGACACTTCAATTTTCAAGAACCACAAAGAAAATGGCCAGTGCCTCCGGATTATGTGACCCTTGCATGTCGGGTGCTTCCTGCTGTGGCCAGAGCATCTCCACTACTTCTACTCACCTGCAGCCTCCAGAGTTTCAGATAAAGAATATTTTTTTTAAAGATCTGGGGCTCAGAAGTCCTGCACTAAAATGTAACTGGATGTGGAATGAATCAGAAACATGTGGATTAAATTTCTCTGACAGTTTCTTTGGTTATAAAAATTAAGGGGAAAGTGCTTGGCCAGAAGCGTTTTGGTTGATGACAACCCCAACATGGTTTGAAATATCTGATTTCTGGTTGGATAAACAAACAAATAAGAATACAAACAAACTTCGTTTCCCTCTTGCAAAACCTCTGACACTATATTAAACCCCAGGGCTCTTTGGTGCCAGCTTCTAGAAAGCATCTGGAGAAGCTACTGGCTTTATTCTTTGTCTCATTAAAACGATGCACAGACATGCTCCTGTCCATGTACATATAAGCAATGCTGATGTTTCTCAATGGATCAGCCATGGATTGAGTGAGATAAGACAAACTTAAAAGTTTATTTGGTTTCAGAATGTTAACTTGGAGAATCATCCAAAATTAGTCCTGCGTAAGGTAAACAGTTGACTCATTCTTCCAAAGCCATCCTAAGACAGCCAAAAGCTTGACCATAGCTTATATACAGGTAAAGGGGAAATTTGCTTTGTCATTAAACAGCAGTACTGAGAGTAATTGAATGCACAGCTTCTACTTATTAAAAGGAATAGATGAGAGTCAAAAATAAATCCCCTGTGATGTTGTTACTTCTCTTATTCTTGTCTTTCAAATACATCAAATAACTGGTCACTAGTTAATGCTGACAGACCAGCACGTTAAGAGAATCAAGGAGATATTTTGTGATTAGATAAACAAAAGGTATTCATGGCCCAGTATAGAGAGCCATCCAGCAATAGAAAGATGTTTTAAAATGTAATGGGTCATAAAATACTTCATAAATGATTCCTGTACTTTGCATTACATAAGTATTAACAGTAAAATTTATTTAAAAATAAGGTGAAAATGTATTCTTCCAAGTCAAAGATTTTGACCTGAACTATGAACTTAAATATAAAAAACTTAAATATAAAAAAATCTGCATTTTTATATTATGCATGCGTATGTGCGTCTCTCTCTCTCTTTCTCTCTCTCTCTCTGTATGTGTGTATGTGTGTATAAACGTGGAGTCACACATTTGTGAGTGACAACTTGAAGGAAGAAGTTAGCTCTCTGTATACACACACACACACACACACACACACACACCTAAATTCTTTTTATAAAGTCAGAAAAAAAAAAAACGATTGGGCATCCCTATAATCCCAGCACTGAAGAAACTTAAAGAAGTGGATTTTCAGTTTGAGGTCCTGCTGGGATATGTAGATGTCAAAAGGGAAAACTTATTGAAGCTGCTATTGGGAGGAAGAACCAGCAGGATGTTTCTGAGTCGAGAGGACACAGGGGCAGCAGCTGTTCTCCTTCAGCATGCATGTTATTCTATATTGTAACTATAGATTTCCAGATGGGTGCTTGTTCTTTCAAAACATATGAAAGTTCCAAGTATATTCTGAAGAGGCAAACTACAAATGTATGTCTTCATTTGTCATATTTATTAAGGTTACATCTAATAAAAAGAAAGAGGGAAATGGTTTGTGTATCAGAGGATCAAGGGAGTAACTGGGGAAGGAGCAGAAGTCTGCAAAGCGGCCTGGCACAAGTCCTCAAAGGAGTGAAGGAAGCTTGGAAGACAGCAGGAATATTCCAAGGGAGACAGCAAAGGCAAGGGCATGGTTAGTGGGAAGGATCTGAAGAAGCATGCATGGTCCTGCTCAGGTGGCCCAGAGCAGAACAAGATATCTAGAGGAGACAAAAACCCACCAGGGGACACTGTTTTAAACATTACAGACTTTGTTTCTGCCTTGAGAGCATGGCAGTGGAGGCCATTACAGGGATTTGAGAACGGTCCTGCTTACCCAGATTATTTCCATCGTAAGGGGAGTGAACATTAGAATAGCAATTTAGTGATTCCCCTTCTGGCATTCACGGAACCAGCCGTGCACAGTATTTGCGTTGGGAGAACACATACTGTTTTCTCTCTTCCTAACATCTATGTTTGCATCTCCTTCTAACTAATAACGATATCAAATAATATAGTTGTTTTCTGTCAGTGAACCAGCATCAGAAAGGTGTGTCTTCAAATATTTGTGCAAGATTGGTAAGTTCTTTTATTTTTTTTATAAAAAACACACATTATTATAGCCTCTGAGTTCATGCTATTTCCATGTTAGATAAGGTAGTTTTAAGGATTGGTCAAATTTCCTTGGATACTGGAACCTATTAATATTATTCTGGTTCAAAAAATACTGAAATAATTAAAATGATATTTAACTTCATGAAGTCTCATAAGATTAACAAATAGTGACAATTTTTGAAACAAATATTATCAGTAAAAGAATTAGTCTAATTTTCTGGATGAATAAATGAATCTATTTGGTTTGCCAATTACATGTAGCTCACCCCTGTTAGATCAGGATAAAGCCCAGCCTAACTCATGCTCAGTATCAAATCTGAAATATTCTACAAGATGAGGGCTTTTACAGAAATGGTATGGGAATTTCTTAATGCTCTTATTTATTATCCAAAGCCCTTAGCCTTACAATGAAGAGGCCTGTGCAGTGTCAAGCACACATTTAATTTGTAACAAGACCATGACATGTTCGAACGGGAAGGAGCTGTGGAGAGGATGGGCTCACTTCTCCTTTAAGATAAGAAATGTTGTCTGTGGGACTTCCACATCCTGTGTGCACCCCTGTCTTCATTAGCTCTTTTGTTAAGCTGACTCTCATTCTAATTTAGCACCGTTCAGTACACTATAAAGCCTCCAGTTGCCTTAATGCAATTATTTGGCTTGTATCACCTTATCTTCACCAAGATTAAAATAAGAAGTCTAAGTCTTGGTTTTCAAGTCGGGTTTTCTAGTAGCAATCAAATCCTCAGAGTGAACCACTTTTGCTATTTGGCCAACCAGACATTTAGAGCATAAACTTCTGGATTAGAAAAATAAAGAATTCAAAGAGAAGGAAGCAATATTTGGTTGAGTTGGCCTGGCTTCCTTTGCTTCTTTAGTATTCAAGTGGACAATTTGTACAATTTCCCTTACTTTGATCTCAGCTACCCACACTACTGAGACGTAGGCACAAATTATTTACCAATCCCTTCATCTATAGACTTTGAAAGATGGGAAAAAAATTCATCCATTGTGAAATTTCCAGACTGAAAGTGCCTACAGTTATTTCTGCTGCTGACTTGGACCATAGAAGAAGAGTCAGCCTTAGCCAGGGCTGCCCTCAAGCCCTCCACCCAGCCAGACCTGTTGGCCTTGCCAGCATCATTTCCTGAAAGATAGAGCTCCTCATGTGTGTCCGCCGTCATGCTCTTGGAAGATCAGGGTACCCAACCAGGAATCTGCTAATGGAGGTTAAGAACACCAAGCAGTCTTTTGTATTTTACTTGGAACTATGATAACCACGAAATGGCTCTGTGTATTTTATGAATCAGCTTGCTGTCCAATCCATGTATTCTTTTATTTGGATACACTTCAGTGAGTGTGCTGTTCTTTGGTAAGAAGTGTTTGATGTTCAGAAACCTTGAAGTCATTTATACTACTTTCTTTCTCCTTTTTCAAATAGAAGTTCACATTTTGTCCACCACAAAGAGGAGCAAAGCCAAGAAGTCTAAGCTTATTTTGCAAGACCAAACCCACAAACTCTGATTGGCTTCTAATCTTGGCTAGACACATTCCCCAGAGTTCCAGACCTTACATCAAATGGGACAGTATCATGTCACAATGAAAACTGTAAAGTGGGGTAATTACCTGAGTTCAAATGTCTTCACACAAACTTTGAACAAAGTGCTTTATTATAATTACCCTCAGTTTAGTTAATGTGACAATAAGAGTATGAATTTCCCCGAGATAATGTGTGTTTTTCATATTCAGGAACCTGACAGTTACTGCGCAAGATAATCTAATTAATTTCCCTTTAATATATGTATTAAATATTACATATTTAATATAGATTTTTTTTATCTATTCCTCTAGAGAACTCTAATGCAGAATCCTACTTAGCTTGGAGCACAAATGGTGGTGTGAACCATGTTTTACCTTCAGCAAAAACTTTAATTCTGAAACTTCAATGAATATACTATTAATAACGTTTGGGGAGGCAGAAACAGGGTATGCTGGGACTACATGTCAGGCCTTTGAGCATGATAGCAGCTTCTCTACCACTGAATTTATGTCCACAGCTAGCTTTCTTTTTCCTTTTTAAAATCAATCCTGTAAATTTGGAACCCATCATAGAAGCAGCCACTGCATGTGATTTTATTCAAGGGATATAGCAAAACCTCCTGTCCTCGTTATTCAACTTCCTACAGTTCGTTCCCTCACATGCCTCATTTGGTTGGCTTTTGAAGTTTCCTTGGTCTTACAGGGAGGTGTCATTTAAAAAAAAAAAAAGGCCGATATGACCAGGAGTTATAAGTAGTAGGAACTTAGGTTTCTTGCAGATGACCAACAGAAAGAATCCAATCACCATAAAAATGAAATAAATAGAATACAAGGAGTTCTGGGAAGAGGAGGAAGGCAGGAACCAAGGCTTTAGAGCAGCTCCTTGGGAATGGGTCAAAAGAAGCAAAGGAAAAGTCTTACTTATTTGTGATTTTTAACCTCAGGACTCCATTAATTGAAGGCAAACTAACCAGTGTTCTAACCCTTCCTGTCTCCATTTTCTCTTCACTTCTTCTATGTTAGAAGATTTAGAGTGGAGTGCCGAGGAAGCCATCTGCAAGCTAAGGATCACATGGAGAGCAGCGGGCAAGCTTTCTTTTCCCCTGTGAAGTCGCTGGTGTGTATCCTGTGTAGGGGTGGATTTGTTCTCGATCACCAACACCTGCTGGAGCATCTCAGTGGCGGGTTGGTTCTGAGCTAGTGAAGTTGCCTTACAAATATCCCCACACTCTGTAGTTACGGAGACTGAAACATAGAAATCGCTGGAAACTGAAGCAGAAAATTTAGGTGTTCCTGTGGTTGATGCCACCCGTCTCAGCTCCAAGAGCAGTCACTTATTTTTACTATTTTGTCGTTGCTGAAGTCAAAAACATTGTTTTAAACTTTGAACATTTTAAAAAATGTTTACATGGATTAATAGAACAAAAGCAGACATACTAGAAAAGCTTTCATAACAACTAAACGATCCAGACAGCAAAAATGTAAGGAAATTTAATGGACCGTAAAGTAAGCACTTTGTCCAGTGTTTACTAAAGTGATATTGCTATGTGAGACCCACGGGAATATCAAAAAACCTGGTCAACTATGCTTTCCTCAAAGTACTGCCTGCTAAGAAAGAAAATTACTGTTCCAAATTTTCACCAAATAGAATAGTTGGTAGCAGTTGTACATCTTTGTTAAATCAAAAGAACAACTTTATTGTATGGGATTATTCAAAAGCCTTAGATTTCTAGAGGCAAGCAAATCAAGATAGAGAGGGTTAATGTAGCTGATAAATAAAAAAAATACTCAAACCCCATTATGTTTTGCAGTGCTAAGTATCAAAACAGGGCCTTGTTCATGCCAGGCAAGTGTTCTTCCCCTAAGATACACTTTCAGCATTTGAATCCAAATATTTACAGTTATTGCAACAAGTAGTATCAGCTGCATAAAACACTGCTTTCCAGGAAGGACTAGACGTGTAAGCTAGGTATCCTGAGCAACATCTTCACAGCGTGAGTGGAAGCAGCGTGAGTTCTGCTATAGAGATCTGGTAGGATGAAGGTTCTGACTTCCTGAAGCTTCAAAATCTCCTCTGAATCCTACATGCATAGGAGACATTCCTTCAGGTGAAACAGTGTGAGGTCTGGTGTGAGCCCACCGTCCACAACTTCCCACCACCAAAGAAGGGCAGAAGCAACTGTATGTACACGCCAGGCTGTAGAGGAAGCCAGGCAGTGAGAAACCTCAAGAAGCAGCTCCCCGTGCCTCCAGTCCCTCAGGTCTGATGTCCCTGTGAGCTGTCAGGGATGGCAAACATAAAAAATATCCCACAGAAGTCTTTCACTGAAAAGCTCCCTCTCCACTCAAAACTAAATTTACTTCCTCAGAGGCAGGACTCCACATATTTTAAAGGTGTAATCAACCTCAATTGTGAGTTCAACTTTTATCATGTTAAGTTTATATAAGGGTGTCTTGAGAAGAGACACGAAAGCATGTGTTACTTAAATGATCGAGGCGATCTCAGAAGCTACACAATCTGCCCCAATCTTCGATGACATATTCCCTAGTACTGGGAGTGAAAGAGGATAATGATGACCACTAAAGGCACAGATACGCAGGGCCTAAGCAGCATTTTGTTTGCTATTTGTATCTCATATTTGAGGTAGACATCACTTAGTATTCAGATTAAAATATAAATCCAGTGAGTTGAAACAACACACTCAAGACAATCTGACCAAATTGGTAATTTGTGGGACAAAGACAATAGAAGGTTGTCACCAACAGAAGGGTTTTTTAAACTACTGTATGCAATTTAAAAACAATCTGCAGCAAGATAAATGTTTTCCCCTATTGACATCAATTCAGATACTCTATGCTCAGATTGGCTATAGAACCAACCCTAGCACCGAGTCCTTACTCAACGGTTTGTGGCTTTGGGTATCACTCAACCTTTTACTCTTCTGAGCACTTTACTGAATAGATTTTCTATAAAAGTAAAATAATTGTCTTTATCCAATTATGTTGTTTGAGAGTTCTGAAATTATCTTAGTACTTTATAGCTCAGGGATATGTAGATATAATCATTGAGAGAATATAAACTTTGAAACAAGAAGTTGTGACTGTATATGACTAAAATATTAAAATGGTTGTTCAAAGTTCAATTTCTTAATCAATTTATGTTATATATCTTAGTTTCTACTTGAAACTGTTTTCCCTTCATACTGTTATGCTTTGTGATCATGTATTTAATCTGTACTATATACTAAACATGTTTTTGTGTATAAAAGATCAAAGTAACCTGGTGTCTACAACCAAGTTGTTTAAAAGTCCTGGATAATAATCTGTGACTCAGAAATAGGGACAGAAAAGTCATGGTAATGAAGTCTTGTTCTGTTAGTCCCTCTTGAAAAATAACCCATTCTCTACTTTTAGAAGAAACAAAAATGATAACCAACTCATGCTTTTATTCACTATCCACTCCATATTTAGGAAGAGTTCAGCATAAATGTTTTAAGTTAGTTTTGAGAATATGTTCAGACTATCACAAGGATGGGAGCTCATTTACAGAGAAACACCTCTAGTATATAGGAGTTCTAGCTGCTCAGGAATGCTGTTTGATACACTCTGATATACTGGGTAACCCCTACAACAAACAGTTATATGACACTATGCCCAGTTTTTAAAAACTCCACATTTATAACTGCATGCTTATCTGGATGCATTGGGAGCAAGCATTGCATTCTTTACACATAATTTGGCCACAATAATAGCCTACGATTTTCTAGTGACAGAAGACATGATCTCACAAATAGACTTAGTGCACCTGCAAAGAGAGGGAACCAAAGACACTGTCCGGTGAACTTTAATGTTCCATACTGAAACAAAATCACAGTTTTGATTTTCTTTGGCTCATTATATAAGGTCTGTTCCTTTTATTTTAAACATTGCTTGTGTGTGGATGAGAACAGCACCATCCTGTTTTGATGGTTTAAGGTGTCTAAAAAATCAGGAAGGCTGAAAAGTAGCAGACTAAGGAATGGAACCTTTGCCTGTTAAAGGGCCAAAATTTGAATGATCAGTGCAGAGGACCCTACCTCTTTTCATGTCTTACAATGAGGACTTTTCCCAATCATTCAAGTCTTTGTTATAACTTAATCCATCTCTGTCACCACCCCATCACATAAGGGAGAGAAGCTCATGTCCTCATGTCCTCCTCAACCCTTTCTTGAGTATTTATTCGTATTTTGTAGTTGATAGGGGAGAGAGCCATTTTCTTTGGTAGTGTAACTACTGTTCAAGGTCTCATGTACCTGAAAATAACCCTCACCCATGTTCCAGTGAACAGCCCTAGAAAATTCCCTGGATCACCAAGGGGAATAAAAGGGTATGGAAGTAGAAAGGAGCTAGCTGTGAAGAGGAAGTGGATCCACAGGAGCAGGAGAGTAGCAAGATAGGGTAATTTATAGGAGCGAATATAACTGACAAACACTGTGTGTGCTTAGGACAATGTCACAGTGAAACTCATTGTTATGCATAATTAACATATATTAAAAAAGCTTTACACAGTCTATTCATGATTTAAGACCTAGTTCATTGTAGACTAGTTCAAGAATAAGTGTTGCATTTTCTTAAATGAATTTTAAGATTCCCATTACTTTTTTCTTTGTCATTTTTTGAAAAAGGTATACATAAGTACCTATAAACGTGCACATATTATTATTTAAAACATATGTAGTGTCTTCAGTTAAGCATTTTAAAGGAAAGGTAGTCAATTATATGTATTTAATTTCCTTATAACATCTGCCTACTAAACATGTGCTCAGCAGAAACTTAACATCATTATGCTGATTATAATTTGTGGGTTTTCCTTTCTCACAGTTTCATTGACTATAAATGAAAATGAAGGTATATAAGGCTTTATCAGTCCTTAACATATAGAAATTGTGTGTCTATAGCACGATGAAGTTATCCATTATTTCCCTCTATTTCTTAGATTTCTAATAAATGTAAATAGACTTTTTTAGACATTTTTTGCTGTTTTAAAATATAGTCATTTTTTATATTGTCAGGGAATTGATTTCAAGACTTCTGTGGGTACAATAATTAGTGGATTTTGAAGCTATTGAGTGAAAGTGTTTGCATTTTACCTATATAAGTACTCTAAAACATCTTAACTTTTCTCGAAATTACTAGAAACACCTATTTCTAAGCCATGGAAATACATGGAGCTGTGACAAGGGTCAGGGCACAGAGCCCACAAACACAGAGAGTCAACTGCCTCGGTAAATGGGGGAGATGATGTAGTATTGATGAATAGAAAGACAGATATCCAACCTAGCTTGAACTAACCTGTTTGTATATTTTTAAATACATAGATTTCCTACATGGTTTTCCCACAGAATGTTCTTTCTTGTATTAAAAGCTCTGGAGGGCGAGCGGAGGAAGGTGAGAGGTGGGGAAAGATAAGAATTGGGATGCGTGTTTCTCACAGAGCAGCAGATGGAGAGAGACTTTGACCTAGACCCCAAGAGCTTATCTCCCATATTTGCTAATGCTGTGGGCAAGAGAACTAGCAGGTTTTCAACTGTTAACTGAACACAAACCACACACGTGAAAGGGCAACGATGAAACATGAAAGCAGGGCACTGGGTTTTGCAATTCTACATTGGTTTTTCTAAAACTATATTCATACCACAAAGAAAAAAAATCAAAATATGATGAGGTAAACATTCTCTACAGTTATGAGATGAGATCACACTTAAACACTAACATATTTCTTTCCATTATCTCCTTGAAAGTGTTTTAATCTATTGCTTTCCAGTTCACAAGTAGTTTGACTCCTTCCTTCCAGCCACTAAAACTTCTTTTGGACCTTTCATATGTTCTCTTCCAAACAAAACATAAAATTATATATTGCAGATGTGAATTCTTGAGATTAAGAGTAAGATCATAATTTAGGGTTTAGAGATAAGATATTAAAGTCAAAATGTTTGCAGAATATACTTTATCAAAAACATATCATATAATAGCCCCAATGTGCTTACATGATTGGCTGTTTTGCAAATATAACTCTTACTGAATTATTTTGCTCTTGAGAAATATCAATTCATTTTTATGACTATCTTCATAATATGTTCCCAGAAGCAAGCTTAATTTTACTACAGGGATGGAGCCTGATCTACCTAAAAAAAGAGATTTTATATTTGGAAAATATCAATTACATTCTATCTACAACAAATGCATTCCTCTAATATAAGAACAGTATGTAAGAGTTACATGGTAGGCCAAGCATGCTTTATATAAACCTTATGTACTCCAAGCCACACAAGAATAATAATCAGTGTATTACAGTTCTGGTTAATAACATAGTCAATTGATTTGATGACTGTAGATACTTAGATGTGAATTTTTAAGAACCAGCCTCAATTAAGCAATTCAAAATCTCATTTAATTTCTTTCATTATCTTCATTGATGACTCATTTTTAAAAAAATGACAAATCAGTGATTAGTCTATTATTTCAATTATACCCATTTTATATGTTATTTACATTACCATATTGTTTTGCATTTGTACTCCTTAAAATGTTATTTCACTTATATATGGAGAAAATTATGAGTGCCACTGCAAAATTTAAAACAAAATTTTCAAAACTTAATTATAACTTGAATTACCTTCTTACAAGTGAAAATATCATATACTATTGTACATCTTTTCATTTCATTTGATGGATTATCATCTTGTTGGCTGAAATGTGTAGTAAAAGCTTAAAGAATTACCTGGCCATTAGATGAGCTGTTTTCAGTATTAGTGTTTACCATACAAAACTCATGTATAGGTTATTTATTTGTGCTACATAAAATTGAGTCATCAATTAATGCCTTATCAAACGTGGCATTATCTTCTCACTACTTTTCATCGGTCTTGTCAGCCAAGGGTGACAGTGGCTATAGAGGTGGTCTAGACTAGTGTCAGATGGCTGAAAAACAATTAGCAATCTGATATGGAGAATGGCTATATACAATGTTATCACCCTTCCTTGCTCTTAAGTGAAGACAAGAGGCTATGGCCGTAAGATTCCTATTTGTTTAAATGTATGCTGTAAAAATTCAGTGTTTTTCTTCTGGGATCTCTCTCTATATACAACCTGTCCATTAGTCACCTCATATATTTTGTTATCACTTCATACTTTATTTTCTTCCTTTGACCTCAGGAACAGTCCCAAGTAGTTCTAAAACCCATTAGTATCTCTGAACACTCACAAAACATCCATAAATGATTAGCTAATGGTTATTACTAATTAGTATTAAGCAATTTTGAACTTGCTGGAAGACTTGAAATATTTTTTATTCAAATTATGTTATCTCTCTTAATAATATTATTTCTCTGTGAATATACAAATAGAATTCAACATGTTGACCATCCAATGAAGCCAGTAGAATGAATATACAAATTTCATTTTCACTCACCAGTTGTAATTGGATTTATTGAAAAGAAAGGGGTCACAAGTTAATCCAGTATACAGAGAAGGGGGAGGAATCATTCTCACTGCTTTCCCTACCCCACACTTCTCACTGGTCTTTGAATAAAGCAGTTATAGACCAAGAGTTAGGAATGTTACATTTGGGTCAATTTTCAGTTTCTATGGATACTAGTGTACATTAAAAATAATCCATAGCAACGTGGGATGTTATACAATAGAAACATGGGATTCAGAATAATAATAAAGATAGAGATAAAATTTTGATTCCATTATGATTCCATGATGTTCTGATTGAGTGCTTTGAGGAAATCATTTATAAAGTAACAATGCATGATAATAATGACTACATATGACTTTTAATTGTTTTTATTGAGGCATACAATTTTCTCCACTCATTTCCCTTTTACCCCTCTCCCCTACTACTCTCTCCCATACCTCCTATGGTCCCAATTTACTCAGGAGATCCTATGTAGATCAATGTATGTCTCTCTTAGAGTCCTTTTTGTTGTCTAGGTTCTCTGGGGTTGTGGACGGTAGGCTGTTTTTCTTTGCTTTATGTCTAAAAGCCACTTATGAGTGAGTACATATTATGTTTGTCTTCTGGGTTACCTCACTCAGTATGGCTTTTCCTAGATCCATCCATTTGCCTGCAAATTTCAAGAAGTCATTATATTTTACCACTGAGTAGTACTCCATTGTGTAAATATTTCACTTTCTTTCATCTATTCTTCAGTTGAGGGGCATCTAGGTTGTTTCCAGGTTCTGGCTATGACAAGCAATGCTGCAATAAACATGGCTGAGCACATATCCTTGTGGTATGATTGAGCATCCTTTGGGTATATACCAAAAAGTGGTATTGCTGGGTCTTGAGGTAGATTGTTTCATAATTTTCCTGGAAATCACCATACTGATTTCCAAAGTGACTCTACAAGTTTGCACTCCCACCAGCACATCCTCTGCAGCATAAGCTGTCATCAGTGTTTTGGCCATTCTGATAGGTGTAAGATGAAATTTCAGAGTTGTTTTGATTTGTATTTCTCTGGTGGCTAAGGGTGTTTCCTTAAGTGTCTTTCAGACATTTGAGCTTGGTCTGTTGAGAGTTCTTTCATTAGGTCTATACCCCATTTTTTGTTGATGTTGACTTGTTTGTTCATTGATGTCAAGTTTCTTGAGTTCTTTGTATGTTTTGGAGATCAGTCCTCTGTCTGATGTGGGGTTGGTGAAAATCTTTTTCCATTCTGTAATTTGTCATTTTATCTTGTTTGCTGTGTCCTTTGCTTTATAGAAACTTCCCAGTTTCAGGAGGTTCCATTCATTTGCTGCTGCTCTCAGTGTCTGTGCTACTGGGATTATATTTAGAAAGTGGTCTCCTGTGCCAGTGCATTCAAGCGTACTTCCCACTTTCTCTTCTATGAGGTTCAGTGTGGTTGGTTCTATGTTGAGGTCTTTGATCCATTTGGACTTGAATGTTTTACATTTGTGTAGATATTGATCTATTTGTATTCTTCTACATGTTGAAATCCAGGTATGACAGCACCATTTGATGAATATGCTTTCTTTTTTTCCCCCATTTTTGTAAAGAATACATGATCCAGCAATCCCCTCTGTATGCTGTGAATACCATTGGTTAATAAAGAAGCTGTTTTGGGCCTGTGATAGGGTAGAGCAGAGCTAGGTGGGGAAAACTAAACTGAACACTGAGAGAAACAAGGCAGAGTCAAGGAGATGTCACGTAGCTGCCATCTGAAACAGACGAGCTGGAACATTCCTGGTAAGCCACAGCCACATGGCAATACACTGATTAATAAAAATGGGTTAAGTTAAAATGTAAGAGTTAGCCAGTAAAAAAGCTAGAGCTAACGGGCTAAGCAGTGATTTAGTTTATACAGTTTCCCTGTGGTGATTCCGATTCTGAGCAGCTGGGAACAAACAAGCGGCCTCCCTACAACACATACATGAATTCCCAGTATAATATCACTTACATAGTAAAAACTCACAACAGATTATTCATTATTTTTATCCTGTTTCTGTACACATGGGAGCAGATTGAGGAAGAATTCTTACATTCTGAGGAAAGGAAACTTTTACAATGTTTGATCACTATGAGAATACAAAAATACTTAAGGACAAATTCCCACCAAGAGAGACCAGAGGTTTCACTGCGATCTACAGAATGGAGCTGTGCACAGTTTATTGAGGCTTTCTAGAAACCATAAGAAACTAAAAAAACAAACTCCTTAGAATTCCCTAGCTCCTGCTTCCTGAATGATGCCACTATGTTTACTTACTCAGGAGTTGGCATAAAGATAGTTAAATATAGTTGACCAACTATGGACAGATTTTAAACTAATCTTTTATCTTTTTTGAGCTTATACACGAAAATAAACTTTCTCTATACTCATACTCAACAATAATAGTTTGTGAGCAAATGTACAGGGTGTTCCTACAGAAAATGAATCATCCAGTTATCAGCAGATGACAGTTGTGGGTCTAACAATTTAATTAAAAAGCTAAATATTTAATGATTTATTTTATACTTTACATTAGTTTGGATTCTGTTGATCGATAATCCACCATGCTTCTGATATCCTGTGAAACTGTGGGTCTATCGAATATTCATACCTTCTGTCTGACTTAGCTAAAAACTGGAATATCCCACGGCACCCTCCTTAGTTTCTGTAATTTGTTAGAATGGTTTGCTGAAATTAGGTAAATATGTTTACTAGTTATATTACTAAGAGGGTGGTAAAGAGCATAGACGAACTGGATACCTGGAGTATCTGATGCACAGAATCAGTGCCCGTTGAAGCATGGCGGGTGCCGTTTGGAGTACGGTGGGGAGAAAACACGGTGAAGCATGAGGAATTTGGGTCAGGATGATAAAATAGCCCGGGAATGGATAGTAATGTGTTGGGACCATTTGGAGTCCTGGCCTCCAGCTGCTCTTCCCTGCTAGAGATCTTTACTTTACTTCTGATTTGAGTTACTGAAAGCTGTGTCAAAGTTGTTTACCAGCTCTGCTTCACGAGCACGTGTTGCCTTGGCCTTGAGGATCAGAGGATAAGGTTTTCACCTGCTGGCCCACCTGACTGTTGGGTATATATAAGCCTCCGTGGTGCTATTGAATAAAGGGCTTCTTACCAGTGACTAGAGGTCCGTGTCTGTCTCTCTGTCCCTCTGTATGTGTGTGTTTGTGTGTTTCAACCTCCAGCCCCTTGCCCATAGCTCGCAAACTGTATGGTAGCGCATAGAGCACAGACAGGCATTGTGTGCTGCAGTAATGAAAGCTATACCATAATTCAAAATACTTGTAACAGTCAGTGTTATGCTTGAAAATGCTTATAATGGTAAAAAATGCATATGATGTTTACATATTTTACCACAATAAAAGATAAATGAAAAATGGGTGGGGGCAGGGCTTTTCTCCTCTGTGTTGCCTTGCCCAGCCTTAATATGAGGAGAAATACCTTTTCTTTTTTCTTTTTTTTTAGAAAAGAGAACAAACTATCTTTTTTCATTATATATACCAAGCCAAGTTCCTACTCTCTCCCTTCCTCCCATTCCCTCTACTTACACCCCCAACTTCATCCCCCATTCACTCCACAGAGAGGGTAAGGCACATTGCTTTGGGGAAGGTCCGAGGCCCTCCCTACTATGCCAAGAGATGCCTGTTCTTATTGCAACTTGATATGTCATGTTTGGTTCATATCCCTGGGAGGGCTTCCCCTTTCCACAGGGAAACAGAGGCGTGGATGAGGGTGGGACTGAGGGGGAGGGAATAAGAAGGGAGGAGGGAAGTGGAACTGCAATCATGATGTAAGATATGAGAGGAGAATAAATTTTAAAATTAAACAAAAAGAGGACAAGCTCTTTCAAGGTTTCAATTTCAGCCAATTTGTAGCCATGAGATTAGGGGTATACCACTATCAAATATAAGCATGTTTATTAAAATTTCTTATTTATTTATTTCATGAGGTGTTGGGGGAGAACCTAGGGACTTGACATAACCCACCGAGTTATGTCATGAGTTTTGTGTATCATTATTTCCAAAAAACTGAAAACAGCAAGTGAATTTTGAAGACATGAACTATTGTATTCTACACCAGGCTGGTATATTCCTCCTCCCTGGCTTCGAGCACCACAGGTGTGGTAAATAGTTATTAGTGCTTTCCTCACAGGAATTCATGAATTAACTTTAATTTGTGTTAAAATATTTTAACTTCTAAATTTGATCAGGAAACCACAGATGTGTTCATAACTGGCCACTATGTAGTATAGGCACTGTTAATTCTGTATTAGGAAGCTAATCTAAGGACATAGAATTTTCTTTGAGCTAAACGAGAAGCTGTGCTGTTCATAAGGAGCTACAGAAATAAGGGGAAAGGAAGACATGGCCTAGCCAGCACTTTGAGCTAGAAGGATGGTGGCAAAACACTATAGTATATAAAAACTCCAAACAAGTAGAATTAATGCATGACCACCTATTATGTTAAACAGGGTGAAAAGACATTTATCTGTCAGCCTAGCAAAATCCCTTGGGTTCTGTTACAGGTTACATTTTGTCCTTTACATCTATATGTTAAAGTCATAACTTCTGTACTTCAGACTGTCATGTTATTAGAGACCGCAGCTTGTAAAATCTATTTTTTTACGTATGGGTGTGTGCATATATCTATTCATGGGTGGGTGCTCTTGGAAGCCAGGACTCCATAACAGAAGTGAATGATTTGATCTTGTGCCTCTTATGATCCAAGGCAAAAACTGAATCCCCTGGAGCTACTTTTATAAGTGAGCCACCCAACGTGGGTACTGGGAATCAAACTGGGATCCTCTGAAAGAACAGTGAGCACTCCTAACCACCAAGTCGTCTCTATAGCCTTGAGAGTGAGCAGTCTTCCAGAGGTAACTGAGTTCACATAAGAGGGAGGCCTGCCCCTTTATGAGTGGAGACATAGGAGGAATGGATGGGGATGTGGGTAGATGGGAAGTGGGGGAGGAGAAGAAGGACGGGAAACTGCAGTTGGTATGTAAAATAAATGAAAAATGTTATTCATATTGGCTATTAGGAAATAGGGCTGCCATTTTGACCCCGTGATAAGAGCTGGGTTTACTGCTTATTTTGTGATTTTTGAGGAAATCGCTAAAAATGAGAGTCCTTGCCTCTTAATTTTTTCACTGAGGAAAAAAAAAAGATTTGGACCAGGATCACTTTTTAAAAATGAGCCTGCAATCCACAGTAAGAAATCAGGACATCAGGGAAGAGTGGGCAGGAAGATTCTAAGAGTTAGAGGATCAGGTCTTCTGTGAGAACATGTCTTCTATATACGATAGCGATGCTATAATCTATGACATTTGGATATTATGACTTCCTGAATGAGAGTTGAACAGCGACGACACTAGTTGATATGCCATTGTGAATGGGGGCAGTCTCATGGCTCACACCCTTAGGTGGAAAGCTACAAGCAATTAATGATTTCCCAATGAGGGAGAATTAATCTTCTCTAAGGAGGAGCACTGTAGTTGGTAAACCAATACTAAATGCTCATATACATGCAATGCTAAATGGACACACACACACTCTCTCTCTCACATATATATATGTGTGTGCATACGTATATATGTATATGTATGTATACATATATGTATACATATATATAATGAATTTGTGAGAACAATAAAGGAAATGCAGTCATGAATTTAAAAAAGGGTGAGAGTATGAAAGGAGATAATAATTTGAATACAGTACACATATGTGAAACTTTAAAATAAGTTTAATTAACAAAAAATAAGAACATGTCCGTCTGGAGCTATGTATAGAGGTTCACACCTAGCACTCAGAAGATAATTGCTGGAAGATCAGAAGTCTGAGGTCAGTCTGGGCCACATGAGACCTTGTCTAAAGACACAAAATTTGGAGGTGAGGAGATGGTTGACAAAACTGATTGTCATTCAACTATGTGAACCCAAATACACATGTCTAGAACCCATAGAGAGACCACATGCTTAACACAAGCATCAGAAATTCCAGTAATCCTGTGGAAAGATGGGAGGTGGAGACAGGAGCATCTCTGTGAGAGGCTTGTAGTTTACTAGCCTGGACTGAAATAAAAGATAACCAGTAAGATGTTTTTAAACACAGTGGAAGGTGAAGAATAACAGCTAGGGTTGTCCTCTGACCTCTGCACCTTTGATGTACACTGGAGTACACTTGACATGGCATGTCCACACACATGAATGTGTATAACACACACACATTATACACAAAGGAAAAAACCTAGCTAATTAGCGAAAAAGAGCATGCTCTTTGAGTATGTGTGGGTAGAATTTGGGATGGTTTATTTTCTTTGTCTCTACCTCATCCCACTCTATTCTAACTCAGAACACCCTAGGCTAAGAGTACACTTAAATCATGATTCCATACTAGGGAGGAGCATGTTTCAAATAATGGTCTCTTAGTCAGCAATTCCCTTTTCCCAATGTAAGGAAAATCGTATTTGTGACTTACAAGACATAAAATCTGTGAGTACTGGTGTTTCTGTGAAGGATCTGTCATCTCTCTATGAAAACTCATGGTTTTTCCGCTCAGAGTCACTACAAAAGTCACATCCTATCAAACACTATTTTATGTTCATTCTTTTCCCCAAGAAACAGCCCTTTATGGCTTTCTATCTGAGCCACTATGACTCCATTGTGAAAACACTTGAGTGTTGAGTTGCGAGAGGAATGGCTGCCCTTAGAGAAATTTCTTCCGCCAGTAATTTCTATGCTGGATTTGCTTTCCTTCTCAGACCATGCTGTGTACCCTCCTTTCTTTCTCTACCTGTATTTTTACCTCAGTCTGCCTTTTCACATAGATCAACTGGTAGCAACTGAATGAGATTAATCAGGCTAGAAATTGATGAACCAAGAAAACGATCTATTGTATTCCTTATCGGAGTCTATGATGAAGATACCATACTCTCTTTTATAGGTCAGGAAACTGTGGCTCAGATTTACACAACCCCATATTATTTAGTGACAGAGCCGTGGATGAATCCCAGGTGTAGTCATTTGGCCCTCATTGTATCCACTTTGGTTCATTCTCTCTAGAAGATTAAGTCGACGCCATCATCAGTGTTGATTTCCAAACAAAGCCCTTGCTTTTTGGTAGAGTTTAGCCATATTCACCCCAGCCTATTTCATTGGCAACCATCCTCATGGAAAAACTTGTTACAGATAAATTTCTTTTCTGCCATACTATGTGGTGTAAACATGTTGTATGTATGTGAAAAAAAAACTCACATGAAACTAATGTATGATACTTAATTGCAGTTGTTCTTTCTGTGTGTATGAGTGTCTCTCTGACTCTCTCTCTCTCTCTCTCTCTCTCTCTCTCTCTCTCTCTCTCTGTGTGTGTGTGTGTGTGTGTGTGTGTAATGTGTGTTTAAGTGTATGAAATCAGAGGACAACCTCAGGCATTATTCCTCACCGTTTATTTTGTTTGATGGTCTCTTGTTCACTATTGTACATCCCAGGCTAACCAGTCTGTGAGTTTCCAGAGACTCTCTTGTCTCAACATCTTGCCAAAGGAATGTTGGGAATGCAGATAAACACTAACATGTCTGGTTTTATGTGTGTTCTGGGAGTCAGAACTCAGCTGTTCACTCTTATTTGACAAATGCTTTCTCCATGGAGATATGTCTCTAGC
The DNA here is from genome assembly GCF_014885135.2 of Alexandromys fortis. Lineage (NCBI taxonomy): Eukaryota > Metazoa > Chordata > Mammalia > Rodentia > Cricetidae > Alexandromys > Alexandromys fortis. The sequence goes on from NW_026067896.1 coordinate 7,872,180, forward strand.
CCTGACTGATTTTAATGGGAAAATTACTGTATAAGAGAAGTATCTTTCTCTATGGGGAGTAAATATATGTCAAAGGCTAAAGAGAAATTTACCAAGTAAAAGGTGGCAGAAGTTTTTTGGCAAGTTAAGGTCTCTCATTGATATTTCTCCTGACAATTGAGTAAAGTAGGCAAAGAGCAGAGAACAGTCACTTAAGAGTGTTCACTGCCACATGAGTTAACAATGGGGTGGAAAATTGGAATGGGAACCAACTAAGTAGAGTCACAATAATATAAACTATGCTGTTTCTCCATAGCAACAAAGGTCACTGAGTAATTGATGACTGATGCGGCAAGTGTGAAAACAAGAAGAGAAAGTGAAGCTTTGGCACTCATAGGTGTTGCTGGACTTCCACTATTATTAATGGATTTCCCTTTAAACAGATACTAGTTCATTTTCCATGTATAGAACAACTCTTATCCCAACACCATCCATGAAGCTAGAATCTGTTAACCCTGGATAGAAGCAACAACCCTGTAAACCTATTAGAACTTTCTGAGATAGTTATTCAATGCCAGCTGAATGTCCAGCACTTTCCAAGCCTGGATCTTTGTATACAGCAACTTTCTCTGTCTTCATCTTCTACTTTAGCAGAATGGCTGATTTTTTTTGGGTCATTGTTGATTGAAGACCAAACAAAACAAAAGGGACCCCAGCTCCTTACTAGGCATTTGGGGGAAATCCCCTCAAACTTGACATAATGGTTGACCTGCATATCTACCAAGGCCTCTAGAATCTGAGTAATGTCAGTGTATCTATACAGCCTGATCCCACAGTGTCAGGGGTCCACAGAGGAACTGTGCTTTACAGGGAAGAGTTCTGCATTATAGTCTCAGCAATGGATGTGTCTCTCAGAGGTTAGCTCTCACGTGCCCTCAAAGACAGGTGTGGAATGCTATTTAGAATGGTGTGCCCTTGTTATCCTCACCCATGTGACAGATTCTCATACACATTCTTCATTCATCCTGTACCTCTCCAGTTTCATATAACTAGACACACTCTGCCTCTTCATGATCTAAAACATACCATAATCTAACTGTGCACTCCTAGATTTCCACACCAAGCTTTTTAACTTCCCCACAGAATCGTCCTCCTGCTTAGCATCTCCTGGGCCTTTTATACATGTAATCTTTGGTGCTTTGCTCAACATTCTTCCCCATCCCTTTTCAGTATTATTTCAACATAAGCCATGTTTTTGACCTTGAAATAGTTGGTCTCAGTTCATTTTTCTCGACTACAGAGTATACCCTCGTCTTTTATGGGTAGTTACATGGGGGCTGTCAAGGGAGTCAATTGTTATGCCCAGTTATTCTTGCACTCCACAGCTATGCTTCTTTCAAGACACCTCCCTTGTTTTTTTTTTTTTCCATTCTTCTGAGGCCCGAGGAAATACCTAGAATCTGCAGTGTCAGCTCTAAATCATTAGTTATTTTTGAAAGACTCACAGAAATCTTCCACAAACTTATCAAACTTCATTTCCTGTTCCTTCCTTAAACACATCCTTAGTTGAGACAAGACCTCACACACTTCAACAAAAGTGGCCTTATTTTTAGCTTTCCTATCTCTCCTCACTTCAAGGCTTATAGATTATTGTAGTTTATCTGGATCCTGTACATTCAAACCTCATCTCAGCTCCTGACATATTTTGATGAGGCGCTCTGGTCTCCCTAGGCAAAAGTTTGATAGAGTTTTACACCTTGGATTTCAGTTGGTCCTTTTGTTAAAACATATTTTTTAATATTGATGCTTGTATATAGCATTTTGGTCCAATTCACTCTTTTCTTCTATTTTTAAAACGAAGAAGAAAGAGAGAGCACACGGATGAGGAAGGGGCTGGTGCCAAGGAATGCGGGAGAGAGCAAGAAGCTGAAAGGTTCGGTTGATCACTTAGTTTATTGGGTAAAGACTTTTGCCCTATAGGCCCAGTGACCTGGATTTGACCCCTGGAACCCACATAAAGATGGAAGGAGAAAGAGCTAACTCCTCAGTTTTGTTCTCTGACATCTACTTGCATACCATAGGATGTATGCCCACATGTGTGTGTGTGTGTGCACACATACCAGCACCAGCACCGCCACCATCACCCCCACACCACCACCACAACCACCACCAACAACAACACCTTTACCACCATCATCACTAACAACAACGACAGCAATAAAGACTTTTACAAAAACCATGAAAATGGTTTTTCAGCATCTGTCAAAACCTTCACTGTGGGGATCTTTGATTTCCAGAAATACAGAATACAATACCTATGCTGTTTAAAGCCACCATATGTGTGCTAATATATCTCAGCAGCAACTGCGACATAAATACGAGGCTAAAAACTAATTAGCAAAGAGGACACAGAAGGAAGCAAAGAACTCCACTACTAACAGCAAATCCTGTCAGACCAACAGAAAGGGACGGGATCTACATATTGTAGAGGATTGTTGAGATGGAACTTCAATAGCAAGCAGACTTCTCAGATGTGGAAGAAACAGTTACAAACAAAGGTTTGCCAACTCAATAAAAACCACTGGACTTTCATTTTGATGTAGAGAACAGAATCTGGTCTTAACAGGAAGAGAAAAAATTAGTGACACACCTTTAACAACAACAACAAAAATTGGTTTACAGACTGCCCCAGATTTATGAGCAGAATGCAATGTCTGCGAAGTTATTCACTGGACGGAGGGATTTGGTACTTCCTATCTGTTCCTTATTTGTTCCTGGTTTCCAGGGATCGCCAGCCTCTCCCTTAGCACACATTCTGTGAGCGCAGCCCATGTCCTGAATCTGCACAAGTCATGTTTGAGCATGAAAGTAGAACCACAGGTAGGGTCAGTGCACATCAGAAGGTTCAGTGAAAACCTTTGTTTTCCCAAAGGCTTTTCAAGCTATTTCAAGGTCCAGTAATACTATGTCAGTACATAATTATTTATCAAGAATGAGATTTGCTTGGTGACCCTATGAAGAATTTTACTTAGTAAGATCTATGAACTTTCCTACTACTTGGAGTTCAGATTCAATAATCAAGGTTGTCTGTTATACTTCATTGGAGGAAATAAACCCTTTACACTAAAAGCATTTGGTATATTCGTATATATATTTTTTCTACCAACTATCTACCATTATTAAAAGATTCTAGAAAAACTCATTTTTGTCACAATATTTTCCTCATTGTTTTGCAGCTTTTCAAAAGGTTCAAAGTAGGCCAACTCATATTTAAGTAATGAGGTCTCAATAATAGGATGAAATTTCAGAAGTCTCTACCATTGGAAAAAAATCTTTTTAGAAATAGATTTATATATTAATATTGCCATAATTTTAACTTACTATTCTCAATTGTACTGGATAGAAAGTCTGAAATGTTAAGCGTAGCCTTACACTGCTCCTCTTAGTCACTAACAATTATTGAGTACATTGTATGTCATGTATTGCTCTCAGTGTTCTACACATAAAGGCATTTGTGACGGTTGTGTGGCTTTTCCTGTGGAGACATGAACTACTGTGTATTTACCCATGATAGGGGACAGGTGACAGATCAAAGGAAAAATTCCAACCCAGCTCTTGATTAATGAACTGAGTTTCCTGGGTTTCACTTACACGATCATGAATGGATTAGGAGCCTCTGCAATGCAAGGGCACCTGCAGCCCAGAAATCCCAGCTCAGAAATGCTGACTGCCTGGAGCTCTATGCACAGCCTTCAGTCAACTCTGCCTCACCTCTCTGCCAGAAACTGAGGACTGATGATAGATATTGAGAAGAAGCTTTAAAATTCTCATATGTTCCATGAACTTATGAATCTTCTTGAATCTCCTAAGTTTTGTTAGCGTCTTTACTCCTATGAGGCCTCTCTGCTCACAGAAGGGCAAGTTTTGATCTCAATAGTGGTTCTGAAAGCCACTCTGTAATAAGTTATAATAAATTGATTGTATTCATTACCATAACTTTTCACGCAGTTCCCAAGTCTTTATAACTTAATAATTCCTTTCAAGGCTGACTTATGGCTTGATCGTTTGATTTGCTCTGACCAACAAACAGGATAATCTCTATGCAAGCAGAGGCTTGAAATAAAAGTTTGTATATTTCTGTTCTAGCTCTTGGACCTTCGAAACTACCAGTGAACAGGCTTGGACTAATCTTCCAAAGAAACACTGGAAACATGTTGGGGAAGCTACAATGTCTTCATCCCAGCTTCCTTTTTCCATGATGGCAGAAGCCACTGACTGAAATCAACTCATTCTAGATTGCAAGCTCTGATAAATGGCCATTGCTTAAAAGACAAATTTTAAGGTACTTGAATATTTGCCAATAGTTAATTGGTATCATGAGTTGTTATTATTTTTATTTTATGTTGGAGCCAATTGAATTTTAGAAAGATTGATAATGTTGTTCCAAGTTCTGTTAGACAGCCTATAAAAACTGTGTACTTACTGATATGTGATAAAACTATAATTTGGCAAGCTGAAGTAAATAGTTTAACATGTAAATAAATACGCTAGTTTAACATGTACCATGTATGTAATATTTGTGTGTGTGTTAGAGACAGGGTAGAAATTAAGCATTAGGAGCTTCTCTCATGCATTTGGATGCTTACAGATCATTTATTTGTTTGTTTGTTTGTTTGTTTGTTTGTTTAAGACAGGATTTCTCTGTAGTTTTGGAGCTTGCCCTGGAACTAGCTCTTATAGACCCAACTGGCCTCGAACTCACAGAGATCTGCCTGCCTCTGCCTCCCAAGTGCTGGGATTAAAGGCGTGTGCCACCACTGCCCAGCTAGATTATGTTTTTTTTTCCGAGACAGGGTTTTTCCATAGCTTTTTTGGTTCCGGTCCTGAAACTAGCTCTTGTAGACCAGGTTGGCCTCGAACTCACAGAGATCTGCCTGCCTCTGCCTCCCGAGTGCTGGGATTAAAGGCGTGTGCCACCACCGCCAGGCTTAGATTATGTTTTTAAATAATAAATACTATCCACTTGTTCCTCTTCTTATAATGTTCATTAAAAATCCCCACAGTAATGTTGGTACCTAAGGTTGAAGCCTATATATTACCTTATAAAAATGGCAGCATTTCTAGTTAAGAATCACTATTGGAACTTACAAAGTATCAGAGTCCATGACAAATATATATATTTTGTAAGTTTTCATTCATTATTTTAAAAATAAGAGTATGGATTAACAAACTATTATAACAAACATCTTTGGCACCAGGTAGCATAGTGGTTCTTTGTCATGTAGCGCTGAACCTCCTCTGTCCATTATGACTCTTTCCATGCCCCTCAGAAGAAACTGTTGTCCCAACTTCTGGTACTAATCTAACTTTTTGAACTTCTGTTCCAAATTCAGCAGTGGAAAATGCAGCATTGGCCACTATAGCTTAGTTATCATCATATGTTTTTAGTACATTCTTTTAAATATTTTATGGCCCTAAAAATACTCTATTTTTTAAAAAAATCTGGGTTGTTGAAGAATTTTAGATATTTACTTATTTGAATCCCAGAAATGGAAATATATGAGATGAACACACTTTCAGAAAAAAATGAAAACATAGCAATATCATTTATATAATCAGCCCACAAGAAATGTTCTCAAGAATCTCTGACTCAGAATAGTATTGTCATTTTGGCCTAACAACCCCTAAATTTCTTCACTTAGCTTCAGGGACAAAGGACACATCTTATTAAACAAAAAATTAATAACTATGCTTCAAGCAGCAGGTTTTGATTGGCTTCCAGAGGAGCTGTTTGCAATGGTTCTTTCAGCCCATACTTGGTCAAGATGACAAAATCATGTTAGTTATTTGTACAACATGCTTTAAATACCATGAATAAGATAGACAAATGACTTTTCCTTCAACCCTGCCTCTTTGCTCAATTGTTTCTAATAACACTTTCAAATTAAGAAAAAAAATTAAATTCTGGTCATTATGTGGGATCACAGAGCTTTAGTTTGGTGTTACAATTCTATCTCTCTCAATTCTGTACTCCAGACAGAATGATTTGGAAAACCACATGGCTTAGGATATAATAAAAAATTAAATTATTTATTTTTTTGAAGTTGGAAGGTGAGTTGATTGCCTGGAAATCTGAGTACTGCTCAAAACCCAAACCACATGTTTGATTATTATAAAAGTGATACATATTCATTAGAGAGAATTCTGGTAAAAGCACAAAACTATTACAAAGGGGGAAATCTGCAGAATGAATGTCTGCCTTATTAATAGCCCATTTTAATTCATCTTCTCAGAATATATATTATTTATCACTTTCAGGGACCAAATACAGTTGCCACTGTTTAAATTCTGTTCTTCTTGTTCCTGACCAATGCTGTTTTCTAGTCTGTAATGGTGATTTCTTTGCCCTTTCCATCTTTCAGGTGCTGTTATATTATTGACACAACTTTAGAAGTGGTCATCCACCCTGGGAATGCATCTTCTGTAGTGGTTTGAATGCGATTGGCCCTCCACCCTGGGAATGCATCTTCTGTAGTGGTTTGAATGCGATTGGCCCCCCACAGGCTCATATATTTGAGAATTTTGGAAAGAGGAAAGGTAGAGATGCAGTCACAAGCCCGATGCAGAAGAAGCAAGATAAGGTAGAGATGCAGTCACAAGCCCGATGCAGAAGAAGCAAGATAAGAATGCTTTACTGAGAAAAGGTACTAATTCACATGGCTAAATGTAGAGAGATAAGAATTATGGATTAATTTAAGATGTAACAGAAAACTAGGGATATGTCAAACCAATGGCCAAACAATGTTGTGATTAATATAGTTTCGAATATATATTCAAGTCTGAGAGGCTGGGAAACAAAAGTGCAGTCTCTGTTTACAGAACAGAGACTAAGACACCCATTATATGCTTTGGTCCACAGGAAGGAAAATTCCTTCTGATAGGCTGATTACTGATCATAATTTCAGTGATGTGGAAGGGTGGAATGTTGCAAGTCTAGAACCAAATAGCTCAGGCCATCCTTCATCCATAACGACCATTTCTTGTTCTCTTTGGTATGTGACCTAACATCTTTGTGAGGATTTGGCTAATCTTTGGAACATACAAACAGAACCCCTAGTTCTTATCAGTCAAGAGCTAACAACGTTGTCTGGTAGTATCTGAGCCCTACAGTTGAGATTTACACACTTCTCTTTTTCTTCCAAAATGTTTTTAAATGCCTTGGTTTCTATTTGTCTTTGTTGTTACTATAACTCTTCATACACTTGTTATCACAGTGCAACACGGAACTTGGGGTAAACAGAAGAATCTGTGTTTCTGGGCCTTGGTCATTCATCTTTGGCAACTACCTCTTGTCTACTTTGAGATACAGGTTAATGTTTTAAGTGGGCATCCATAATCCTTTGTGTTGTATTGTTTTGATCATTCCTTTGAATTATGCTGATCATTTTTTAAAGTGAAAAGAACTGTGACCACAGCAATTTGCATGGTTTGTCAGAAAGTAACATAATGTTACTGGAAACAGGCTCACAGACTATGTCCTAACAAGTCATGTTTGACCCTGATGCTTGATATTTAAAAGATCCAAATTAATAGTGAAAAGCAGAAAGAAAAATTGTTCAGTGTAGCCATAATGAGAAGAAGGGCACTGAGATCCAATACCTGCTTCTCCTCCTGGAGTCTATCTTTAGGATCCTGACATGAGGGTAAGCCTTAAATAAGAACCATAAAAAAAAAAAGAACAGTTTGGCCAAGGTGTCTTCCTGAATATGGTTGTCTTTGCTCTCTGTGTCACCAAGTGTGTCTGAGAAGATGTAACAGTTTCTCTAGGCGACAAGTTTCTCTTCTGGCTACAAATTCCTCCTCTGGCTGCCCCTAGGGCTTCAGTCTTCTTTTTCTCCTGGCAAAGATTCCTATGTGAATTCAAATTTCTTGGGATCAGTTGTTTCAATAGTCTGAGAAGTAAAGGAAAAGAAACAGGGCAAGACAATTATAATAACACTATACCCATGAATCTGTAGCCCGAGCCAATAATCTTTCTTCTTAACAGAGCTTTGTCCTTAAACCCTGGTTTAAAAAGTTCTGATGGCAACAGATTTTCTAAACTTCACTACAACTCTGTGCCTTTTAGGGAGCACTGAATTACCCTCGGGATTAATGCTAGCTGGATATGATGTTGATGTATACTTTGTACTATCTGGCTTAATTAAAAAAATCCAAAGAATGTTAGTTAATAAATACAATGACATGTGATTGAAAACTGAACGGTTCATGTGTTCTCCAAGTGAATGTGCATAATTAAAAACGCAAAGCACATTGAGAAAAGTTTATATATTTAATTACTTACATGATAAAGAGTCTATCAAAATAGCTGAAGTCACACTTTCGAGTCATTGGTAAAGCTGAAGAATTCCAAAAGACTTTTAACTTTCATCCTGAGTCAGAATACATATCAGACTATATATGTTCATTTCGAATAATCTCTCCCGCACAACATATTTGTGTAATGATTTAGAATTAATTTAATTTAGCTAACAAAATAAGCATAACTTTGAGATAAGAATGTACTTTACTTATCTAACAGGTTCCCAAAGAACATAACAGAAAACCTAAGGTAGGAAGACTTTCAGTAAACATTTAGTAAATAAGTAAACCCATAACTTTACCCAGTTGTCCTGGGGAATACTACATGATGTATTTGCTCTCAGTTCCTCTAAGGAAGATTTTGGGCTCAAGGGGTCATTGAATTTTTTCTCGGAATTATGATAAATTCCCTACTCTAATTTGAATGATGACCTTTTAAAGCTTGAACAACCATCTTGAAGGCAAAACATTTATTAATTCATTCATTCATGTATTCAACATATATTCATGGTTGTTGTCTATACTCACGTTACCATCTCTGCTCCTAATATTAAAGAACTAGAACATAACAAGAAAGACATAGATTTTTTTATAGAAGTTTCAATTTTATGGAGAAGACAAGAAATTAATTAATCTTGAAAATATGCAGGCTATTATAGTTTGATTTGTGTTGAAGGTTGATTGAGAGCTGACAGCCCTGTGGAGGGGCATGGGATCAAGAGTGCACTGACCTCACCAGTGGATTACCCTACTGAGTTTGTAGGTGCACAGATGTAGTTGGAGGAAGTGGCTTACAGATGCACACCTTGAAGGGTATGTTTTGCCCCAGGATCTTCCCTCCCTCTCTTTGTTTCCTGGCTGTGTGGGGCAAGAGACCTCTGCGCCACGTGCTCCTGGCACAGTGGTGGTTTGATTTATCATAGGCCTGATGAATGGAATCAGCTGACTTTGGATTAGTACAATGAAACCAATGAGCTAAAATGAACCATTCCACCTTTAAGGTGATCTCTGGCTTCTCATCATTGGGATGGAAAGCTGACAGATATCTACTGTGTGCTATTGTAGAGAAATTAATAACAGCAAACCAGTGGACCCAGTGGGTATCACCATCATTTAGAAGGCTATCTCATCTCTCTCCTGGAGAAGCAGGTTCTGCCTCTCTCCCTTCTCCCCGCCCCCTCTGTTTCTGTTTCTCTCTCTTTCTGCTTTTCTCCCTTCCCCCCTTCCCTCCTTTTCCATCTATAACCCACTAAACACCCACTTTCTCTGTATGGCATGCCTATCCATCTCTGTCTCTCATCCAGCGAGGACTGGCTGCCTTCATGGCCCACCATGGTCTCGTGGCCTGCTGTCCACTGCTGCCACTCAGGGAACAGCACTGTTTAATTTTATGATAACTGGCAGGATTAGTTATTAATATATTAACTAATATACCTATATTTCCTCTCTCATACCTTTTTAAGGAGAAAGTTTAATCTTTAGTGATTTGGTGCACTGTATTTTGCAAAATGTAGGACAAATCCTGAAATTTAGGATTTTTTAAAAATATATAAATACCTAGCATTGCATCTTAAACAGCTTGTCCTGTGGGAGAGGAGATGGGTTTGAGTTCAATAGGAAGAGGAATGTTAGTTAGCCTAGAGAAATATTTAGTCTATTACTAGAAGCTTGTGATTATTTTAGTTTGACCTTAATAAGATAATTTCCTAAAGATAAGCTGATATTTCTAAAAGAGAAGCGTCAAAGGAGGATGGCCCTAAGCATGGGACCTCTGGACAATGCCAATCACATTCCCAACACATGGGCACCTGGAATCTAAGCAATCAGACTTGCATGGACCATACAAGCTGGAAAAGTTAAATGAGAACTCAGAGATCCTAGGTGGTAAGAGATGGATGGCAGTCGCTTTTAATATTCTGATAAGAATGGGCCACAATAACAGAAGGCATTTCTTCCTAGTTGAATGCAATGGAGGCATGAATAAGGATTTAAATAATAATTATAACATGTATAGCTACATTTTTGGACTCAGATTTATACTTTTCTTAGTTAATTAGGAAAACTATAAATTTTAAGAAAAGCATCAAAACAGTAACATACCACTTCATACACATTTTCTACAAGTTTTGAGGAATAAATCTAATGGAAAGTTCCAGGGGCCAATAAGATGACATAGTAGGCACAGGCTCTTGCTGCAGAGTCTGACCACCCAGGCTCAACCCCCTCAAACCTCGTGGCAGAGACAACTAACTTCTACTAGATGTCCTCTGACCACACCCCCACTGTGACTTGCACATATGTTCACGTGCACACACAGGGACACACAAACACATATTCACACACTAAATAAATAAATGTTAAAAAAGGATTTCCAACTTTATAGACAAGGGATATTTTAGGCATGGTGTGTGACTCAGTGTAGTGCACTTGGATAGTGGGGTCCATATCTTGTGAAATTGAAATGACTATATTGGGAGATTGTCATATCATTTGAATACTTGTGAGCTAAGTACTTTCCTTAGATTAGGGACACAGTGTACTAGTAAAGACATAGTGTAATGCTCTGGTTGGTAGAACAGGTTCAGAGACCACCTACTTAGAGTATAACATACCATCATTCTAGGACCCTGGTCAAATGATTAAACATTTTGTACCTAGTTTTGCATTTGGAAAATGAGTGCACCATTAGTTCCTACACTTGGGGTTGTTGTGAATATTTAGCAAATTGTTGCAGCGGACCTAAGTGCCAGAATTCAACATTAGTGACAACATGAGTCTTAGCCAGTTTATGTGGGTGTACCCCACAAGACTGAGTTTCAAATGCACAAGTATGTGTCTTTCAGGGCATATTTTCTGGGAGACTTGGAGCTTTTAAAAAGAACCCTGTAAAAGCCTACAACTTGTGAAATTGCGAGTTCAGGAGTAACCCAGGTTCTGTGCAATATTCAGTGCACCATGAGTACAGTTTTAACGTTCAAGTAGAAACACTCTCCTGATGTTTACACATTGGCTAACTTCATTACTCTTGGGACGTGATACTGTCTTTATTCATTTTTGTCCTTCATGACTCAGGTTATAAAAATAGCTTTCTACACGACATAAAAGAACTCACAGCACACCCTCTCCTCTCACCAATGTGTGAACCCCAGACTATTCCTTGACAATAACACGGGGGGGGGGGTTCCTCCTCCTTGCTTATATCATCAAATTAAACATATGTACTTTTCATTTTAGCTAGGATTATAGCTGACTTTCTTAGTTACAGCATGCATAGTATACTTCCCCCAAACAAGCTCTGTTTCTTGTAATTCGCCATCTCCCTTTTGATTCCCTAATTCCACTAGCAATTTGGAATGGCCTGCTTGCTCATGTTATATCCCAGTTGTAGTCTTCAGTCCTGAGTCACCTAATTTCAGAGGTCTTTGCCTTCCGCCTTGTGTATTAGGAGCAATCAGGCGGCCCCAGAAGGCCTTCCTGGAAACATCCCAAAATATTCCAGCTTTTATTTTTGGTTTTAGTTTGAAAGAATTACAGGCATGTTGGCCTTGTGTTCCTAGTTTCTCCTGGCCACCCAAATGAATACTGCCGTAGAGATTTGTTGTTAGAATTCTTGGCAGCAGTTTGGAGATACCTTAATTTTCAACGCAATCAACTTGTCATGTCAAGCCTCCTAAACTGCAACGTTTTAGTCAATGGAAAAATTTTCTGTGACCAACATTGAGGGTGGCTATTTTCATTTGTTCCTTCTTTACTTTATCAATGAAATGTGGGTCCCAGTGTAGAACAGTCAATAGGTACAGCATTGAAGATTTATTGAGTAAGAAAACATCAGCAGAAATTTGGAAGTTTATAGAACTCTTACTTGGCAATGTATTTCTTATACTTTTACAGAGAGGATTTGTTGTTACATCACAGAAAAGCAAGATAACAAAGACCCATTTTCTTTCATAAGAAAGTTACAAATTGGGTTGAAAGGCATAGAAATAAACAGGTGAACTCAGTGGTATGTAAAGTACTGAGTATGAGAGGACAAAGATTAGGCGTTAGGAACGTTACAGTGGCTAGAAGAATATTCCTGGAAGAACTCACATCTGAACTAACATGAGGAGATACATGATTTAGCCAGGAAGAAAAAGGTGCATTTTAAGAATCTTATACTGAGGAAACAGCGGGTTCAAAATGTCAATGATCACAGTCATGGCTGGACTTTCCAAAAGGTCTCACTCATATATTATGCTAGCTGTAATAGATGATAAAGGTGTAGGGGAATGTGGTACAGTAGTGGTATTGGGATATCCTGACTTATCGGGAAGCCAGGATATACTTAGAGCCACAAGAGGACAGCTCTGGAGGGGTAAAGCCTCAGTAGGACAGCTCTGGAGGCCAGAGCCTCAGTAGGACAGCTCTGGAGGGGTAGAGCCCCAGTAGGACAGCTCTGGAGGGGCAGAGCCTCAGTAGGACAGCTCTGGAGGGGTAGAGCCCCAGTAGGACAGCTCTGGAGGGGTAGAGCCTCAGTAGGACAGCTCTGGGGGACAGAGCTGCAATGGGATATTATTATACTGTCCCCAAAACAGGTGGAATGGATATCTGTTTCTTCTGAATTTGGCTTGGTAGTGAGACTTGCTTTGATCAAAGAGAATGAACTCGAACACATAAATGTTAGTATGCTACAGCCTGACCTCTTGCATCTCTGGGGGTCCTTAGACCCTGGTTTCTTAATCTTGGTACAACCTGAGGGAACTAACAAATGCATTTTTAAAAAAAGTACCCGTGAGAGGCAAAATAAACTCCCCGCCCCTCCAAATATATCCAGATCCTAAGCTCAGAAGCTGTAGATATCTTACTCTGACCATATAAACCTCTAAATTAAAGATTTTGAATGGAGATGTCAGCTTGCTGAGTTTAGATCAATCACAGGAGATAAGAGAGTCAGAATCAATTACCAGTGTAGAATCATCAACTCTCACTCTGACTTCTTTAGTTTCTATTAGACTTATGACTTCCACAACAGTAAGGTAATAAATCCGTGTGGTTTTAAGCCACTATATTTGTGGTAATAAATTATAGCAGCAATATGAAACTAATATACCATGCAGGATCACCAAGTTGCCAGACAACTGGCCAAGTGACCACAGCCACATGTCAGAAGCCAGTATAGATAAACTGTGCTGGCGCAGACCAGCAGAACAAATCAGGCCATCCCCAGGAAGCATGTGGTATACTGATAAGCATTGTTTTTTATTATTGGGGTGATTTTGAGGTTTGATTTTTTTACATATTGGGGTGGTTTCATATACATGAGCAGCTACCTGACACATCTCTCCTTAAATTTTTCCTTAAAAAGTAAAATACAAGAGAATTCAGTTACTTAAAAATAAATTTTAAGGCCAGTGACAAGGCTCAGCTAGTAAATTGCCTGTTACCAAGCTTGATGACCTCAGTTTGATTCCTGGGACTAACATGGAGAGAACCAACTCCTTCAAGTTATCCTCTAACCTTACACATGTACGGTGGCATATGTATACCTAGAGAGAGAGAGAGAGAGAGAGAGAGAGAGAGAGAGAGAAGGAGAGAGGGGGAGAAATAAAAAAATATTTTAAAAAGTTTTCAACTTATGGACTCCTATTTGAACTCTACATCTGAAATTATAAATTAAGGTTTTAGTTATTCTTTTCTAATGTACACTGACTACAGCTACTTGTATAACAATGGCAAAGACCCTACCAAAGAAATCTGAGCTTGCTTCTGTTTCTAATGAGCACATAGTTCTTTCCCTAGATAGCCTGTCTTGAGCACGTGACTCAAATCACATTTCAGCATCTACATGTTCTTTCTTTTCTTTACTAAATGAGTTAATTTATTTTTTTCCAGCCCAATCCCAGTTTCCCCTCCCTCCCCGCTCTCCACTCAGCCTCTCCCTTCAAACTCTACTATCCCACCCTCCCCCACTTCCCTTCCACTCCTCCTCCTCACTCTTTAGAGGTGTGCAGTCCTCCCATGCCAGCCTTGATACATCAAGTTGCTGTAATACTAGGCACCTCTTTTCCTATTAAGGCCGGACAAGGCGGACGAGGCAGCCCACTAGGAGGGAAGGGTCCCAGAGGCAGGTAACAGTCAGTCACCGCCTCCGATCCCACTGTTAGGAATACTACAAGAAGACCAAGCTATGCAATTGTGACATACATGCAGAGGACCCAGCTCAGACCCATGCAAAGTTAGGTCCCCTGATCCCTCCTGTTCACATGCTGATCCCCTATCCACCTGTGATATCTACTCATTCCCCGTTCACAGTGAGAGATGAGAACACTTATCTTATAGAACTATTTGGAGGCTGAGGTTAGTTTACAAAATTTTGTATTTACATGACATTCAGAAAGTATTCAGTTCCATAAACCAAGTAGTGAAATGGGGGGAGGTGGATGGTTATACGGAAATTGGGAATTATAATTGTACAAGAGGTTACAATAACTATTATTTTCTGTTTGCATTGTCCCAGAAAATCTGTGCTTATGCTTTTTAACAGTGGCAATAAGCCTGCGATGTAGATATTGTAAGTCATTATTTTGCATGAATCTATGTTGGAATTTCAGGGGTAAATGAGTCTAATTTGCCACACACAAGTAGTCAGTAACTCCAGGTCTCCCCAATCACATTCTCTGGCTCCAAAGTCTTTATCGTTTATATTTTTCTTTTTCTTTCTTTCTTTTTGCCTGATGGCCTGCAGATGGTTGTACTTAAACTCTTTGCAGAAAGGCAACTTTTCAAAGGCCAAACCCTGGGGCTGGTGAGATGTCTCAGTAGCGGGGAGCACTTGCTGCTCTTGCAGAGAACCTGAGTTCAGTTCTCAGTACCTACATGGGAGCTCACAAGAATCTGGAACTTCAGTTCCAAGGGATGCGATGCCCTCTTCTGGATTCTGAGGGCAATCCATGCATGTAGTACATATACAGACTAACAGGCTTACACACATACACATAAATAAAAATAAACAAAAAAAATTTAACATGGACACATCTAATTTCAGCAGGAATTCTATAGTTTATTGTCCTAAGAACCACTTTCAAAATCTCAGCATGGTTTGCCTGGATTTCCAGTATATAGCTTTCTTGCTTTTTCTTGTTTCCCTGTGCCCTGCTCAGACTATACTGACATCTACCGCTGCGCTCAGTGTATCAGGTTCTTTGCACTTCTGGAATCTTGGTAATGGCAGGTCTCCTTCTTGGATGCTTTCTTCATGGTCTTGGATTAGATGACTCTCACATGTCCTTTGCTTTGGATTAACTATTTTTTTTTGCCTCAAAATAAAGGGTTTTTTTAAATTTATTTATTTCTTTATTAATTAATTAAAGATTTCTGTCTCTTCCCCACTGCCGCCTCCCCTTTCCTTCCCCCTCCCTCAATCAAGTCCCCCTCCCTCGTCAGCCCAAAGAGCAATCAGGGTTCCCTGCCCTGTGGGAAGTCCAAGGACCACCCACCTCCATCCAGGTCTAGTAAGGTGAGCATCCAAACTGCCTAGGCTCCCACAAAACCAATAGGTGCAGTAGGATCAAAAACCCATTGCCATTGTTCTTGGGGTCTCAGTAGTCCTCATTGTCCGCTATGTTCAGCGAGACCTGGGAGAAAATCTTCAAAATAAAGTTTTATTTTCATAAGTTGCGCTGGTCATTTGTGTCTCCTCGCAGCTAACAGTAAGACACATACATGTATTAGAAGCAATCTAAGTAAGATAGACATTAACCCAATCTAGCTCTGATTTCGTAAATCCTTTTTATGTTTTGCATATTGTTAATATAAAACCTCCTTACTGGCTTTGGTTACTTTGAAATAAGTTCACATAAGGCAGATTTGCTTATAGGGAAGCTCCGTGGGCCAAGACCACAGCTTCTTTTGTGCTCTTCTCTGCTTAGGCTAAGTCATCTCTTTGGAATGTCGTGAGAGGATATTCAATCCTTTGTTAAGAGTCTTGACCAACCTCAATTATTTTACCCTGCCTATGTCTGCTGAAAAATTCCAGGGAACAACAGACAGACTCACATGGGACTTTGGCTTGACTCAAATGAAACGCGTGTGGAATGTAAAAAGCAAAGATAGTTTGTCAGAGTGGTAAACTAAATGTCACAACTATGGAACATATTCATTTT
Source organism: Alexandromys fortis (assembly GCF_014885135.2). NCBI lineage: Eukaryota > Metazoa > Chordata > Mammalia > Rodentia > Cricetidae > Alexandromys > Alexandromys fortis. The sequence continues at coordinate 7,888,661 of NW_026067896.1, forward strand.
ATTATGAAGTTTGTCCTTACTTGAATGTCCTATGCATTGTGTAATCTATATACTATGTGAACTTCTTTGGTTAGTGTGAAAAAGGATCTTGATGCTATAAATCAAAATTTTTGTTGCATAATACGTAGCTCATTTGAGTTCTACTAATGTAGTTTATCAATTTCCTACAGTACATTAGTGTTAACTACCTCTGTTAGGTGGTATTTAGTATGGATTCTCTAAATATCAATTCCATAATACCCTCACTGGGACCGTTAATTTCTTCTACCCTTTCCTTTTTCTACACCACTATAATAAATTTGTAGGCCTGATATTTGGAATATACTTAGTAATCAACATGGTAAAATCAAGACTTTGTCTGCATCCGCACACTAGATGTATCAAATTTAGAATCTCCAAAGCTGGCAGGACTCTTGGTAGTGCCTGATATTCTTTCCATTTTATAATAGTTAACAGCTTTAACTTTTTCTCTCTTGGGAAATAACTTCGACATTGACAGGAAAATAAAGATGCAAACATTTTCCTTTGCTAGAGCATAGGAGTGCACATGGAGGCATCCGTCCTTTCCTACGTGGAAAAAAAACCTGTTAAATAAAATTAAAAACAACAAGAAATGGCTAAAGAGGGTTCTGCTTCCTGAACCCTTGTGATGTCTTATCTTTGCCCTGAAGCTATGTGAGGACTTGACCAGAGCAGAGCCTTGGAATCACCAGCTAGGCCAACTGGATGGACCAACCCATCCTCTTTTCCATGACTCACCCCAGTTTCAGCCCTAAACCTTTTAGAAAGTCCCAAATTAGTAGCTCACTGATACCCTGTTTCCTGGGATCCTACTACACAAGAGCATGCTGTCTTTCTTTCTTGTAAACTCCCACCTAGGAATTTATAAGTTTCTTTCTAAAATTTATCCTGTGTGGTCTGTGGATTTAATTCTTTGAATTCATGAGATAGGAACTCTGGAGGCCACTGACTTTGGAAGTTTGTGACAGTGTCTGCAATTTCAGCTTCTGAGTTAAATCCAAGGCCAGCACATTGAAAGGACCTGTCACTCAAAGACATCTGAAAATTTCCCATGTCACCTTCAGTTACCTATGTTAGTTAGCATCAACATTGTTGTAATAGTAAGTTACTTTAGACCAAATCCAGACTTTAGACAAAACCCCAGAAATTATCCACATTTTTCTGTCTTGACCTTTGCTTAATTCAGGCTTAAATGTTTTGGTCTCTCTGAATCTCTCTGATCTCTGCTCAAAATTGCTTGATACCATTGGCTATTTTATATCTTTCTTTTATTTTAGCTTTCTCTTTAGTGACTACCTAAACTTCTGTATATTCATTTCTTTTGTTCATTGTCTCCCCTCTCCATATATATATGAGAAAATTATTTCAGTAGAAAAATGACTTTCTTCTGGTGTTCAGTGATGGTGTAACTTTTTTTCTTTTAGAAAGAAGTACTTAGCAAGTGTCATTGAAAAGAGAAAGTCATTTTTGGAAAAAGAATTGAAGCATAGTCCTGAAATCTCATGTGCATGGAAATTTGATCTTATTCCTTATCAGTCTCCAAATAGTATTCCATAGAGCAAACAGACCAGTTTTGGGATGGGCTAATTCTATGTCTACTGGTGGCTCTGTGAGGGGTGGGTTCATGCTCTTATTTCCTACTCCTCTTTACTTTTCATTGGAATTTTCCTCTCCTTCTCTCTTTGCTCTTGCTTCCCTGGAGAGGCAGAGTGACTGAAAGACTGGCAAGTTTTCCAGGGAAACCTGGCAAGTGTAATTCTTCCCACTCCCAGTTGTCGGCCTGTCTGCAGAGACTCTGCTCTGGTAGACGGTGTGGAAACTTGCTGGAGAAGGCATTGGGCTGCCTTTCCCCATAGACTGAGTGGGTGAGAGCAGTTGCTTCATTTGAAGGTGTCTGTCTCCACAGTTCTCCAGTTGCATACATTACTCTGTTGAGTTCAAAGTTGGTTTAGAATGAAAGGGGAGAAAGTAAGTAGCCACCTAATAGTCTCCTCAACTGCCATTGTCGTCTTCCTCAAAGCCATTCCACGACAGGTGCGTAGAAACTGTTTTTGCTAAAGAGCATAGAGTCATTTGGACCCTCAGACATCTACAAGCAGAAGAAAGCCTGATGCGTTTCTACTCATGTTGCGACTCCTGCGTAGCTCTTTAGAGGTGTTGTTAATCCCTCAATGAGTATCCACCTACAAACTGGTGATGCCTAACCTCGCTCATCCTCCTTCAGTGCACAAAGATAAGAGACTTAGTCCTAAACCTGCAGTTATCCTGTATTACAGGAACAGCTCACCCTCACCGGACAACCTCATCACTGAATGAATGTACTTGCATAGCATGAGGAGGCTGCACTTTGGAGCAGGAGTTATTATCTTATAGGAACAAGTCTATGACTCACATGCAACGACGGTCCAATAATTTGTTCTTACTGCCCCGTGGAACCAGAACTGTGATAATGAGCAAAGGGACCACACTTTGACTCAGACTGACTTGTGCATCTTATCCAAACTTTTCCTCTAAACAATGGGGCCATTAAACCCTTTCTTTATTTGTTCACCTTTCTAATGAGCTACCTTCATTACATCTCATGATGTTTTTCATCATGCCTTTTCTCCTTAAAGTGCTGAGCCTAGTCTGTAGGTTCTTCTACAGTAGGTTTTTGCCCAAAAGCTCACAGAGCAACTTCTATTCATAATTCTGTATACCAGTGAAAATTACCATTTCATAAGCATGCTGTGTTACCTGTGCTTGCAAGTTTCTGGGATTCCCTTGGGTCGAGATGTATTCTTAGAGTTGTTGGATTGTCCTGAGGAGACAACTGTACAGCCCTCTGCAATTATGTTCACCATAGCACGCAGGGTGAATAGTTCAGCTAGAATTTCTGTGGTTGCATCTATGGGTGTCCTATTCTGAAGTGTGGATAACAAAATAAAGGGCACGCTACTATATGAAAATATAAAATTAAGACTAGAGACATGCAGAAGAGAAATCTAAATTTCTTCTTTGGAAAATCAGATCTTATATAGCATCATATGGATGTCTATTGTTTTCAAGTTTTCACAGATTAAATTTGAATGAAAATCAATTCCCTTCAAACTGTCGAAATTTTTAAGAAATCATTATTAAAAATGGAATTAGACTCAGAATCCATAACAAATGAAAAACCTTTTTCTTTGGGGTTTTATGACTACATAAAATGCATTTTACAGCATTCGCTTGGGGCTTTTAAATGTTACACTCTTTTATAGGCAATTCCAATCAGGATCACTGATTTACATGTAAGGGAAATGGTGAGTCATTACCATTTAGAAGGATAATGTCTGGCACAGTTAAAAACGGAAACTCTAAAGTCTAGCCAGCTTCATTTTGTAAAGATTTGCTAACTACCAAGAATGAAGCATGGTGCTAAAACCTGGAGGTATCCAAGTTAGTCAGAATCAATACCCGTGTTTCTATATTCTCCCCCTTAAATTGGGGGAAAGATATATGAATTTAATTGGTTAAGTATGTACTTCTCTTCTGAGGCATGGTGATAGCTTGCCCAGGTATTGGCCAAATGGATCAGAGCTTTCAGAATTCTGGGGCTAGCAAATCTTCTGAAGTATACAGGAATGGTCCAAATTACATGGTAAGCAAAACCCAAAGTACAACACAAATACCCTTGGAGAAGTCCAAGATCTATTATTTTGAAATGTGAACTTTAATCACCATAAATTAAAATCCCAGGGACTAGCAGTCTGGTAATCACTAGGACCAGGTATAGAATGAGAATATGGTGAAAGAAATGGAGATTTTAGTCATTGCAGAGAGTAGGATGGCCAGCGGGAGACTCATTCCTGGGGCTCCTGGCCATAAAAATTGTGGGTGTAATGTCTGAGTTAGAGCGACACCAGCAAACACCAGACCATCAGGGTGCAAAGAAAAGACACAAATTCTATGAAATCATATAAGTTAATTACTATTTTCAGAAGTCTCATCCTTGAAGCTTGGGACATGGGAATTCTCCCAGAAGCAGCAGGCTGATGTAAAAGAGGGATTCTAGAAGAAGAATAAACATATTCACACACAGTTGGACTTATTGCATTTGTTCTTTTCACATCACAATCTTGTCTCTAGATCTGAGGGTAAAGCCATATCTTCTGGACACATCAGAAACGAGGAAGAGGGGGTTTCCAAAGGCAAAACTGAAATATTGCTTCCATATTTTAAAGAAGCTATTTCTACAGCTGCAAAAGTTGTGGATGGAAAGTTGACATATCAAATGCAAACCAGAATGAGGATTATGAGAAAGAAATAAAAACAATTAAACAATACTGAATATGGAAAAACAAATAGTTGGCTGCTGGAGGAAAGTTAAGGGCCAGGCTGACAGCAGTCATCATCTTGGTTCATCCATTTAGTACTTTTGTAGTCTCTGGTAAATAAAAGAAAATCAGAGGGTCAATGGTAAATCCAATATTATGGTCCATACCTAATAACTTGACTATCAAAGTTAGAAGATATTTCCAGCTTATAGATAGTTAATTATTGTTGACTTCTGAGAGAATGAGCATTTCAGTTGTGCATACTAGAAGCTAAAATGATGACTGGAGAGGAAATAAATTAATAAACACATCCTACCTCTGCTATTCTTCTGATAGAAGAGAGGCAATCAATAAGAGATGATATCTAGATGGCATCAGTAGGTGAAGCTAACTTCCACCTTCACAGGATAGAAAAGAACTGTGAAAGTAAGGATAATTGTTAAAAAAAAGTTTAAGCATGAAGGAAAGAATATAGAGAAAATATACAAAAAGACATTAATTAACAAGAAATCTAGCTGGGTGGCGGTGATATACAGCTTTAACCCCAGTTCTTGGGAGGTAGAGACAAGCGGATCTCTGAGTTTAAGGCCAGGCTGGTCTATAGAATGAGTTCCAGGACAGCCAGGGCAATACAGAGATACCATGTCTTGAAAACCAAAACCAACCAACCAACCAAACAAACAAACAAACAAAAAACCCCCAACACTTGATGTTTGGCAAGGAGATGATTATTTCTTCTGTAAAGCTAAAGACGGGAACAAGAAGCTGAGTAAAGCTAGCTTTGGTGACAGACAGGTATCTGGAATTCATCTACACTCATGCCATGACTGAAACATTGGGCTTTTACTGTGCTCAGGTTTTCTACAGTCTCTCCTCCTAGAACACTTGCTACTTTTGATTACCATGAAGTAATTCTCTATGGATTCTCACCCTGATATCAGTTTTGCAGATTTTTTCTTCTGGCTGCCTCCTACCTGGTAGTCCTTAGCAGGCTTCTCACCTTGACTTCTCTCTTCTCTTCCCACATGATTCCTGAAGACTCTTACAGTCTCGTGACCCCATTTGAATAATGGTAATCCCCAGGGGAAATTTCATGGTAAAACTCTCTGCTAGAACTTTGGCTGCTGTGACTAATTGGCTAACAGCTAGGCTATATGATTTTCATTCTCCCAATCTTAATGTAACTACACTATTCAATTTTCCAGGATTTTAGCAAGTTAGGTAAGAGAAATCAGGTGGTTTGGTTTTGTTTTAACTTTGAGACAAATTTCAGGTAGTACAAGATGTAGCTGGAGTTAGCCTTGAACTGCCAACCCTCCTGGTTTCGTCCTTATATGTTGGGATAAAAAGTATGCACCACCACACCTGGGAGATAATCAACAGAGAAAATGTTCACACATCCAAGATTAACCCTGTCTACATTAGTTCAAGGCCAGCCATGGCCACCTAGTAAGTCTGATGAGAGAGAGGGGACTAATTTCTCTTGACCCTTAGTTTTGAAGATTATGGTCCAAGGTTGGATAGCTTTGTTGCTTTGGGGATGTGGAGAGGTAACTTATGCACCAGGAAGCTGTTAGCAGAGAAAAACCAGTTCACCCTCAAACCAGAAAGAAAATGGGATGAAGAGGAAGGAGCCATAGCTTCATAATCTTCTCCAAAGATGGAGCCACAAAAACCCAAGGACCTCCAACTTCTTAAAAATCCCACCTCCTCCTAACAGCACCTCCCAAGAGCACTCACTTCCCAATAGCACTTGGGAACAAGTCCTAGTACTCAGGGACATTTAGTAAGGGAACAATCAACAGTCAAACTATAGCTATCATCAGCCAAGACCTAACTCACAGTCCCTCTCAAGACACTTCCTTATCTGACTCACTCTACCCGGATCCCCCTAAGGTAGGATTTGGTGCCAGCTGCTGGAAAGATCGACAGCAGCCTCAAAGGTCAGTACTTGTCTCACCTTCCAAGAAGCACCTCACATTAGATAATGGCTTCCTAGAGCTGGATTCAACCAGCCAGTGAATAGAATGGCAACACAAAGGCCCAGTCACTGTGGTCTTCCTCGGGGCAACACTTCTGTGCTCTCTTCACTCCTGAGCTTGTGAAGCTGGCGAAGGCATTGTTGGGCTGCCCTTGCAATTTTTCTTCCTCTACTTTCCCAACCTCGCTTCCACTAAATCTGATCTCTAACTGATATCCAGCTGACAAGTTTCTGTGTCAGTATCTGCTTCAAGAGAACAGTACAACCTTCCAGTCATTGGTTGTGTTTCAAGACAGAAATCAACAAGTGATTTCTACCTTACCCATTCACCCACCTGTTGCTGAAAACCTGACAAGTCTTTATTCCATTTCTCTCTCCAGTTACTTTCCAAACTGTTTTCACCTTGCTTTCTGTGTGCTGGCTTAGCTTGCACGTCTGTGGCAATCCTGTCTCAATAACTGTGAAAGTTATGATTCCACTCATCCCCTGGACCAAGAGGAGCCATTGTTCTCAGCTTCACTGGACTTCAACCATATAAATCTCTTTCCTCTGTCTTCCGAAAGAGGAGAGACAGTGGTCCAGACCACTGCTCATTCCTTTGATTCATCAGACACTTAGAAGCCAAATCTTCCTCATCCTGGTGTACAACTTCAAAACTAAACTGACATTTCAATATTATATCAGAAATTTCGTGGTGTCTGACATAAGAGAAGCTGCAAATGTGTGGGTAAGTAATAAATGAGAAATACCACGGAAATCAAGGTATAAACAATGCCTGATGTTGCGGTCATTGGAGCCTGTAAATCAGTGCTTGTGACTGACACAGTGCTTGTCTATCAAATGACTTAAGGCAGGTCAGTGGGAAAAGAGAACCGACTGTAACCACTGTCCATTGCCTGCATTTGCAGCTCCAGCTTGCTGGGACTAAAAAAGTTACCTCCATCGTTCCATTCTAAGTATGGAGCCCAGACAGCTGTGGTCAAGGAATAACTAAAACAAATTTGGGGTTCATCTTGTGTTGAAATGCGGTTTGGTATTAAACTAAAATTCTTAGTCTCAGAGATTGACCAGGATGATACTTGGGAAAAAATCCACATGGTTAAATTTAGGGCCCTGAAAAACTTCCACTCAACAATCCCCTCTGCAACATTTTCTTTTGATTATGATTTGGATATATTCTCATTTACTTTAAGCCTTGCTGTCTTGGAATCACCTAGTCTAAGATTTTCAAATCAGTGAGAGAATTGTTGGCCAAAGTTACTGCTCCCCTTATGCAAATAGTCCCTTTTAATTACAGGATTTCCACTTAAAAATGGACCTCTGTGGTCAAGATGTTTTCAGTTTAGGATTGTGCAATAACAGGTTTGTGATTTTGCCACAGAACCTGGTCTTTTTCTTCTCTCCCTTGTAGTTCTTGTCTTTTCTCTTTGCTGAGGTCATCTGGAAAACACAGACAGGCTTACAGGTAATTGCACACTGACTTTTCATTTGCAGTTTAAGGTTGAAGCATTTAAAAGAACGGAGGCATTGGCACAGGTCACTGCTCATTGCTTAGAGTTTCAATTCTACCCAGCACACATTTCAGAGTACTAACTGTGCGCCTTGACTGTGTGTCTCTGTATTTTCACCTTTCTAAGAAGTTGTATTGAGGGGAGACTTCAGTGAGTCCTAACCCCTGTGACAAGTTCTGTAAGAAGAAGCAAGGCAGACTTCAAAAACACCAACTCCAATCTGACTCTGCACCAATGATATTGGTCTCCTTTTGGCTGGGTGATACCAGGCCTTAGCAGAGCAGTGGTGATGAAACAGCAATAAGGCAGAGGTGGTACCATGTGGAAGATGGGAAGGGCCTTCTGAGGACGCAAGGTTTGTGAAGCTAATGAGTTCTATGTAGCTTATAAGGCAAGTGCAAAAGAAGGAGTAATAACAGACGTCGACATTGGTGGAATCAATTTTTCCCTTACAAGCATTTACTATCTTCAAACCCTGATTTTCAAGGTTCTCTAGATTCTAGTGATAAATGTCATTTTTTCTGAGTGGGGTGAAATATAATGATACACAATGAATGGAGCTGAGGATTGTGAAAAGTATTTTAAAAGGTGGACAGACCCACGTGGAGGATTTGAGAGGCAGATCCTTATGTAGTCTGCTGAGAGAAGGAAGGAGAGAAAGGACAGAAGTAGTGGTAGAGACAGAGGAAAGGGGAGCGATTAGAAGAGACAGAGGACATGCGTGCATGTAGTTACCCATGAAAGACAGTGCCACAACAGAAAAAAGATAGGGAATTTCAGAGAAAAGGGCTCACTGAGACAACTGGACCTTACTAGATACCATAATATTATGATAAATGATATATTACCTCTCTTGCCAATCATTAAACACCTTGATATCCTCAACTTTCCCTCTAGCTATTGGGCACGGATTCTAGTGATAACAAATTACAGTGGGAAAGGCCAGGTTGAGAGATTCCAGAACCCAAAACCATCATCTCCCATGATAGTCAACACACTATGTAGGAGACACAGGCTTATTTGCATATAACAATAATAATTCCATTGTGCAAGTAATATATGAGAGTGAATGAATTCGTCATTATATGCAAAGAGTCACTGTGTGGCTGTCTTTGTTCCAACTAAGGAGATAGCGTTAAAATGAGGGAGAACAAGGTGTACTCTGAAATTATGGATATGAGAATAAACATCCAGGAAAAGAGAAGCATAGAGAACAGAAGCTCACAATTACCAATAGTGACATATGGTGGGATAAGAGGACTCTAGAAACTGAAACTATGAAAGGAAGGTTTGGTAGCAGACTTCTGTATTAGCACTAACAATATAGAAACTCAGGTATTAGATATGCAGGAAGAAAATCATAGCTCAACTCATAAAAAGACTGTACTGTCCTCTCAAAGAACAGCAAATGGAGGCATTTCAAATCACGTGTAAAGGGAAAAGTAGTCTAGAGACCACTAGTGGTGGCTGCGGTGTGTGCACTGATACAAAGATGTAGAGAAAGAATGATGGCGGCCTCTGAAAAACAAAGACTTAGTACCTCCTTACTGAATTCGTAGCTATACTGTTATGCATCTGGAGCTAATACAGAAGCAAGAAGTTCTGAAGAACCTAGTCTAAACAGTATCTGATTCAAAAGAATGCTCTTGCATCACAAAAGCAAGTTACATGTCCACTGGAGCATGTAATAGCTGGGCGATTCTAAAGAGAAGCCATGCTATTAGACTAAGCAGAAGAGATAAGCAAATATTTTCCTTTGCAAAATGATAACAGAAACAACAACTAAATGTGTATGCCCTTATTTTCTCAGTGTTAGAGGCAGGGTGATGCAGCGACAAGCAAGATCTCACCACATAGTGAGCATCTAAACACTAGAACAACCAGACTTTTCAGACATTACTTATTAGGATTAAATGGACCCAGCAGATAAAAGTTATAGTGAGACACCTTAAAAATAGACTCTATGTATGATTAGATAATCAGAAGCAATATGCAATTTCATTAGTATTGACCTAATAATAAACATTATTTACTTCATAGCCAGTTCACAATGTTGTAGTTATGAACGTGAGCATGTTTAGTATCATTGATACAAGTATCTCGCCATCTTCTCTAAAACATTATGAATACGAATTGGTTGTGAAGGAACAGACAATGATTTTATAGAGTTTTAATATTGCTCTTACTGGTTCGTTCTTATCTTATCAGCCAAGATCCCCTTTAGGATTTTAAATGGGACCACAGTATTAGACTTAAAGCAAGACTCTCTTTTATCTATTTTACTGCCTAGACTCATGCTAATGTGTCCTTATGACAACTTCTATTGTTCATTATCTCAGCATAGAGAGACAGGAGATTGCAAAACATAAGTACATTAGCATAATTTATAATACCTGTTGGGGTTATCGCGTTGCATAAAGTTAATAGTGTCAATGTTTGATAGCTTAAAACCAACCAACCAACTAAACAGAATTCAAACCAAATACCACATTTGTTTACCACACGAGAGGATGTAACACCACAAATGTCAACCCCGGAGGCCCTTCTCAGGGCAAAAGATGGACCATTATCACTGATGATCTTGTTATTATTTCCTAATACAACTTTGGGTTCTCTGTAAAGGGTTTCTTACAACATTTCTACACAAAAAAAGGTTTCATCCTGTACTCACAGAGCTAATGCCTGTTTCTCAAATTAATAGTGACAGAGAGAAGTCTAATTGATTGAATGTGTGTGTGTATGTGCATTGCACAAATGTGCGTGTTTATATGTGGATGTAATAAAAGAGTTTGTGTTTTTCTTCTTTTTTATCCTTAAAACAATCTTATTTTACATGCCAATCCCAATCCCCTCTCCCTCCTGTTCTCTCATTTCCCCTGCCTTCCCCCTAATCCACCCCCATCCACTCCTCAGAGAGGGTGAGTCCTCCCATAGGGACTCAACAAAGTCTGTCACATCACTTGGGTCAGGACCAAGACCCTCCCCCCTGTATCTAGACTGAGCCAGGTATCCCTCCATAGGGAATGGGCTCCACAAAGCTAGTTGATTGGAGCTAGTGGGAGCTCACTGACTCTGTATTGTTTTCAAAGTGACCATTGTCACAGTGGGTAGAATTGAGAGGGATATGCAATATGTAAACACTCTGCTGCCATTGCTCATATTCCTCTCAAGAATATACTTTTGATTAAAACAGTCTCCCCTGTAATGTAGCATGTAAGAAAAGAGCTGAAGTTACCCTGTTCCTGAAACTCATCCTCTGGCCAGTGTGTGTCAATTTTTGTACAGGTATGACCTTCCAAAGGTCATCCTTGAGGGATTTTTCTCAGGAAAATATTGGTGGTTTCAGATTCCTCAGTGGGCAGAGACAAGGGGCAGAGAGATCTCCAGTAACATTTTTTCTCTTGATGAGAGGACTCAACATGATGGAGGATCTACTCCTTGACACCTCAACTGGTCTCTATGGGATCTTTGGACCTTCTGTTATGTGTGCACAATCCAGCACTTAGCATCTGCACCATCCATCACTTCATGTTTTTGTGGAGCAAGCAGATGATTATAGAAATACTTGACTGCTGTGTTAAAACAGTTTGCACAATTCTTGTTGGGATAGGAGGTTGTTTACCAGTTTCACAGTACTGAAACCACTGACACGTCTAAGGGATTTGAATTTCACTACTCTACAATTTTTCAAAACTCAATATTCCCTTTATCCTCACTAGATTGCTGTAGAAATGACTCCAATCAGTGAAATTCAAATCCCTTAGGTGTGTCAATGTTTAATTAATTTCCCCCTTAAGTGTTCATAATTTATAAAAATAGCACTCTTGGTTCTTATTCATTCTTGGAATGAGCACTGTAGAGTCCACACCTCTTCTCACCCACTCCATTTCAGTTTTATATTTGTTCCTCTTTGAATGGAAAGGAACTGCACACCCAGTACCTCTCCCCACAGCGCCAAGACTAGTGCAGTCATCTGACTCATTCCATGACACCAGTGATTTGCCTGCCAAGAGATGACTCTTTATTAAATATTTTCCACTCTCGCCACATTTCCTGGTCCTGAAGCTCTTGTTTCCCTGACTTAAAGCAAAAAAAAATATGGTTTGGTTTAAAGCACCATGCTCTATTTCAAACCAGTTTGCCACGAAACTTTGGCTGTTAGTATATCATTTAGAAAAAAAAAAAACTTCCAATGTTTGAATATTATTTAAATGACCCAAAATGAGTTTGCTGTCTCCTTAGTTAGGTGATAACTTTACTTGCCATTTTTTGGCACCATACTCTTTTAAAGAGTTACTTTTATTTTTTTGGGACTAATTGCATAATTTACCTTCTCCTTTCCTTCACCACATCTTCCCATATACCCCCCTTGCTCCTTTTCAAGCTCATGGCCTCTTTTCCATCAATGGTTCTGACAAGTCTGTCTGTATATGTACCTTCTTAGACACGCAACTACAGCAATCTGCTCAGTCTATATAATGTTATTTATATTTATTTTACCATACTCTTTATAGACATATAACATCTATACTAATTTCTAAGCATTGTTGAATATACCTCTCTCTACATATACCCACATATAAATTATATTTCAAGGGATTCATAGCATTTACATTTTGCACCTTGAAAAACTATATCTGTTAGATGTTGTCTAAATAATAGTCATTGGTGCTTCTCTGAGTTACCCTACCTTTTTCAAGATATATGTCACAACAGGCAAGAGATGGAAGCTGCTAACTCCAGTATCTAGTTCTACTACTGTTATTGGCGATTCTTTTGCTATCAATTGTATGAAACAAGTTGATGGCAAAATAATCATTACCATCATAATTATTAGGTAACTGAAACTGAGCACATTTCAATGAGTTATTCTCTGTCAATAGACACACCTATAGTGTAAAAAAGAAAAGACAAGAAGGTTTCAAATATGCATATTTGTGTATTATTTAGTTGTACCAAACACATACACACACATACACATACACACAACTAAGAAACTTTGCTTCTTATCAAAGTGAAATAAATATGTGTGTACTCTGGAGCACTGGACTGAGCTCCCAATGTCCCAAGGAGGAGCAGAAGGAGGGAAAATATGAGCAAAGAAGTCAGGACCACGAGGGGTGCACCCACCCACGGAGACAGTGGGGCTGATCTATTGTGAGCTCACCAAGGCCAGCTGGACT
>NW_026067896.1:7901861-7936950 GCF_014885135.2 Alexandromys fortis
AGGAGTGGGGGGAGGGGGAGAGGAGAGGGAGGAGGGGGGAAAAGGGAGACGGGGAGGGAAATGGGAGGCGGGGAGGAGGCGGAAATCTTTTTTTTCAATAAAAAAATTATATTAAAAAAATATGTGTGTACTTTGTAGTTGAAAAATGCTCCTTTGTTTCTGGCCACCCAAACCCAAAATATTCACACAGAAACTGTATTAATTATAACACTGCTTGTCCTATTAGCTCATGCTTTTTATAAACTAACTTTTACATTTTTAATTAACCCATTCCTATTATTTTATATTTTACTATGATGCTTGTAGTTTACTGGTCAGGTTCTGGGGCTTCTGTCTCCTTTGGCAGCTACATGGCATCTCTCTGACTCTACCTCCTTTTCTCCTCTATCTCTGCTTACAATTCCAGCCTTGCCCTATTCTGCCTGCAATAGGCCCAAAGCAGCTTCTTTATTAACCATAAGTAATAAAAACATATTTACAGCATTCATAGAGGGGTCTCACATCAGTACTTGTACAAAATTACCACTTTTGAAACAAAAGACGGTATGGCTATATGAAAGGATCATGTAATGCAGAGGAGGGATAGTGGGGTGAGAAGGACTTGAGTGCAGGTCCAGTGACAGTAGTCAAAGTGCACTGTACCCTTGTATAAAATTGTCAGAGAACAAGTTCGATAAACAATATTTTAAAATATTTGAGGTATACATCTGGATATTTTAGTCATTTGCCTAGTTTTCCAAAGCTTTGTGATCTCACTTGGTCTAATGCAAGGGAAACCTCATGTAGTTATTGATCTCTGCTGTTATGTTAATCTAATTTACACAGTAACATCATGTCTGCTAGTTATATGCTGTCCTTGGGCACACAAGATTTGATGATCTATAGAACCAAGGTCCTGGACCCTTACACAGCCTATAAGACTATAAAGACTTCTTTAGACGTCGTGGTACCTGTTTTGGTGACTGTGGCATAGAACACAGAGTCATTTATCAGGAAATTTACAGATTTCTTCCTTTCTATTTCAGGCTATATTTCAGATGATCAAAGGCATTATCTTCTTTTTTTTTTCAACTCAGAATTTCTGAACTTCAAGCATCCTTTTCTCTCTTTCTGCTTCTCACTTCATTCCTAAAGTCCCTAGGATTATTTTTTTTTTAATGAAAGGTTAGTCTGCTGAATGAGACAAAGTGACTACAAGAAGGACACACCCACATTCTCCTGCCAAACACATTACTAGAGAAAGGCACCATTTTTGGCATTTTAATATTTGAAAAAGTTACCAAGCCACAAAGCATTCTATTTTTCATTGGAGCTGAAATACAGAAGAAATGTGGTTGATGATATTTCCACTTTGCCTAAAAAGTAAACGGTCTGTCCTCCAGTTCTTGGTGATAAGTGGAAAGAACTAGTAATTATAAAGATCGGATTTAGGACCTCAATGGTAAGGGTTATTTTCTAACTTAAATAAGATTTAAATTTTAATCTCTGAAATCAGAGGAAAACACACTCAGAGGAACTCACATATATTTGTGTGCTTTTCTGTTGTCAGCCCAACAGTGATAGTCACAAATCAGATGAAAGTGACAGTTTTCTCTGATGTGGAAGAACAGAGCTTGCATGGTTGTGAAATGGGTCCTCAGGTAGAAGTGCAGTCTGAGCAAGCCTGATGACACCAGAGCAATGCAGAGCCCCCAGGTAAAGGAGAGAATGAACTTCCAAATTCATTCTAATGTTGTCTAATCTCTACATGCCTTTCTTGGTCATATTTGCCAATGCACGAATATGTATACATACAATTTTTAAGTGGTGCGCTCTTCAGCAGAAGTGAGCAACAGAATTTCCCTTCCTCACATACATGTTTCTTGTGCTCAGGAAGATATATACGCAAATGTGTATTCTGAATTGGGATAAATTATTTGGTCTATTGTCGAGTCCTTTCTTAGCTCCAAGATAAGAAGCATGGATTATTTCCACGCTAGTCCAGCTCTGCTGTGGAGAATCAAGCATTAGAGTCTCTCCCCTGCTGCGCTAAGCATTCGCTGAAGCACAGGTGTGCATCGACTCGGAAGCATCTTTATTTAGTGCTGTATCCTGAAAAGTATTGGATAGAATGGAGTATTTCAGTTTGACCCAGTGCTATCCATCACATAGACAATACAGGAGTGCCTTGGGTCAGATATGGATTCTGAGTATATGTAACCTGCAGAGCTGTTTATCTGTGACTAAGCCCTAATGCGCCCTATAACTCTTCTCTATTTTAAAAACAAAAAAAAATTGTATTAATTTGTTTTGAGGCTTAACTTTTACAAAGTAGTTTTGATTTGCATTTCCCGGATGGTTAAGGAGGGTACATTTATACAGTAGAGTATGAATCAGCTTTTTGAAAGTTGGCATCATGATATTTGCAGGCATACACATGGAACTAGAAAAAAATTATTCAGAGTGAAGTATCCCATACCCAGAAAGGCAAATATGATGTATGTCTTAACTCATATATGGATATTAGCTATTAAGTCAATGATAAACAAGCAGCAATCCACAGGTTAGGTATAGAGTAAGGTACGAGAGGGAGCAGATAGTTCTCATTAGGAAAGGGAAATAGAATAGATACTTATGGATGAATAGATGGGTCTAGAATGGGAGCATCAAGTGGGGATGGGAAAGGAATGGTAGTAGTGGGAGGGAATATGGGAAGAGACAGCTAAACTTAAGGGCCATTTGAGGGGTAGTATGGAAACCCAATACAGTAGAAATCCCCTAAAATATATACATATGTGAAGGCAATCTAAATAAAATCTCCAAATAAAAAATGGAAGAGACAGAGACCTGACTAAACATTCTTATAACCAAATAATGCTTCCAGTACTGGATTTGGATATCTAATTGAATTGTTGGTCAAAGAGGTACTATATGAATCTCCAAGATACTCAGGCTGTTGCCAAGACAATAGATTGCTCTCCACAAAATGACTTCCAGTACTGAAGACAAGAACTACACAAATTATTGAGCATGAAGATGTTGATCTGATGCCTTCATAGAGCATTCGCCCCTATGTTCCAGGGTCTTTGTTACAGAAAGGTACTCTGCATACTATCAAAAGAGAAACATTAAAACCAAGCCAGTCACAAACTCTTTTACCAACAATGTAATATCTGCAGGATATGCTAGGGCAAAGGTGGCACAAATTCTGTAGAAGTAACCAACCAATAACTGGTCTGATTTAAGGCCCATTTCATAAGATAGAACCCATATCCAATACTGCTTGGCTTTCCAAGAAACTGAGATTACATGGCCCAGAGACATAGGCAAAAGCAAATACTACCATTCTAGAAAGAAAGAAAGAAAGAAAGAAAGAAAGAAAGAAAGAAAGAAAGGAAGGAAGGAAGGAAGGAAGGAAGGAAGGAAGGAAGGAAGGAAGAAAGAAAGAAAGAAAAAAAGAAGAATATAGAGTTGAGATAAAATGACTCCTAATGACGTTCTGCTATACTCAGAGATCACTGCCTTGTTCACCCATCATCAGAGAAGAAGCTTCCTTCTACAGCAGATGGGAAAAAATACTGAGACCCACAGCCAGACACTACACTGAGAGTGAGAGAGACCTTGGAACATTCAACTTTCAACGTCACTGTCAAATCCCTCCCCTCAGAGCTCAGGAATCCCTACTGAAGAGCTGGAAAGAGTGTTAAGCCAAAGGGGATGGAGGACACCAATAAAACAAGGCTCCCTAATTCAACGTGAGGAAAGCTCTTATGAACTCACATAGATGGAAGCAGCATGCACAGGACTTGCATGGGTCTCACCAGGGCCTCTGCACTTATATTATGGCTTTAGTTTAGTCTTTTTAGGGGATTCACGTGCATGTGAACAAATGAGTTTCTTATTCTCGTGCCTTCTCTTGGGCTCTTTTCCTTTCGGTCTCTTTTGTCACACCTAAATGTGATAGATAGGTTTTGTTTTATATTTTATTTTATTTCGTTACATCTTGTAAATGAATGAATGGGTGTAAACCTAAAAAAGAAAAAAAATCACAGTTTATCAAAATTGATTCAAGATGAAGTTTTAAAAATCTGAATAGCCTTATATGTAGTAAAGAAATGAATCCAACCTTTATAAGAACACTACAAACAATTAGGACTCCAAGCCCAAATGGTTAGTGGTGAATTCTGTTAATACTTTAAGGTGAAAGATGCTACCAGCACAAAGACTCTTATGGTGCTTGCACTAAAAGCCTAAGAAAATAGCAGATCAACGCCCTTTATGAAAACAGACAAACAAGAATAAAACCAATTTATAAAAGTACTAGCAAACTGAATCCAGAAGAATAAAAAAAGGATAATACATCACCACCAAAAGAGATATTTCCCAGGAATTCTAGGCTAGTTTAAGCTTCACAAGTCAATCAAATTTGGGACTGGCATGTGGGCATAGACCTGTCACCCCAGGATTCTAGAGGCAAGCCAAAGTTCTAGACAAACAGTTCAAAGGTCATTCTTGGTTACATATTGAATTCCCGGCCCATCTAGGCTATATAGGAACCTATATCAAACAAAATGAAACAAAATCAATCAATAAAAATTCGCATGTTAACACAATATAAAAGTAAATAAAAATCTCCAGTCATGCTGAATCAGAGCCACAGAGAGGGACCAGTGTTGATGTTTGTAAAGAAGTCCACTAGAGAAAATGTTCAGCTGGAGTGGCATACCTATGTTTAGAGGGATGATGGCTTGCAGTCAGTGAACAGCTGGATAAGTCAGATTCAAACAATGCCACTAATCCTGCTAAAGCAGTGATGTTTGAACCATGGAACAACCTAGGACCTAAGAAGATTCCTGGAAGTCTTCACTGAATATGTTCATGACATACACAAGATGAACTCAACCAAAATGTGTGATGGGCAGCATTCACTCTTGAAAGTAGTGTCATCTGTATTTGACTGGCACTTTCCAACAGACACTTCACCTGGGTTCTGAGCAGAGCCAAAGGTGAACACCAGCTCAAGGTCCTGAAATGCCTTGACTTTCAGGGTAGCCTGAAAACAGGATTCTCCTCCCACCCCATATACCCACTGCTCTGTACCATCACACTGCAGGTTTAGATAGTCTCTGGTGCCAAAGGCAGCCATCCTATTTCTATGTGTGGTTGTGCTGAGAGTTTTCACATGATGAATGACCCCTCAGTGACCTTTGGGACCCAAGAGAAGCAGGTGAATCTGTGGCTAACGCAATATGCAAGTGTTTAAGAGGGTTTTCACAGCCCGGGGAAGTCTTCAATGGGCTGGCTCTCCTGAAATGTTGAGTCCTGTTTTCCGTGGCATGACAGAGCTGGCTTGTCACTCTGTGGTCAGGAGCAGGGAAACTGGCAGGGTGGGGAGAGATTAGCAGGCCACAGATATGTCACTGGCATTGCACAGCAGCTGGGAGCTGACAGTCCACACAGACCACAAACAGGAGACAAGCAACAGCTCAACTAAATTAAAAACATTTATGACTTAAAACATACGATAGCAATGCATTTGAATAGCTAAGAATTTGGCAAATTACTTTACAATTTTCATTCTTATGACCTTAAAAAAAGTAATGTGTCAAATGAGATAATATATGAAAGGAAGTTAGCATAGTGTTAGAATCAACATGATTAATCAATTAATCAATCAGCTTTTACCATCATCCTGTATGTGGGAGTAGATGAGACAACTTCACCTTTGCAGCAGGACTAGGACAATGGAATTCTCCCTTGCTTGCTCCAGAGAATTTTGACTTTTTGGGTTTCTGTACCTGACACTGTGCTGCGGGTGGAAAATCTCCACTCATGACTTTGGAAAGGGCAGGCACATTGCTACGGCAGCTGCCATCCAGTGGAGTGCGGTTGGTTTGTATAACTGAAGCCAGGCCAAGTGAAGGCAGCACTAGAGCATGAGTCTTGCTATGGTGCTAAATAAAGAACTGTGAGTCCATTTGGGGCAGGCAGGGGAGGAAAAAACGTGTTCCTAACAGTAGGGAATGGCTTCACTTAAGGACGATAGGCTGTGTTTAAACATTACCAAATATTGAGAGAAAGCTGCACAGAAGTGTTTTTAGTTGTCCAGATCTTTCCAGAAATATGACCTATTGCTTTCGTGTCTATGAAATTAAGGAAAGTTAATATACTTTTTTTCTTTTGGGACAGTGACAATTTTTGGGGGGAACAGTGTTAAAAACTTGCTGACTTGTTCTGGCACGTTGATTGATTCTTCTGTGAAAGGTATGTGATGGATGCATGCCGGACCAGGAGAGCTGCTTTGTGGGGTGTCATCCTGCAGTCAGGGTCATGCTTCAGCCTCTGAGGAACTGTTCTGGGTGAAACATGCATAGAGGTGGGGTCCTCAGACATTGGTTCATTGTTATGAGGCAGGTAACTTTAATAATCTAGTATTTCAATTCCAAGGATTAACATAAATGAAGGGTTGCATTGAACTTGCCTCACTTTTTCAGACCTGTCTGAAAAGGATCCATGCACAAGGATTCTTCTGATGTTGAAGGACCCCAAATCTCTTAAAATGTACAGTTATATGAATTTCAGCTTCAGGGAGCAAGTGGTTCAAGGCTGTTGCTTTTGATTGGGAGAATATCATAGAGAAGGAACAGGATGGAGATGGTTCAGTAAAATGTGTTCCACAAACCAGGACTTCCAAATGCTGTATTGGGAAGGACTGAACTGAAAATTCTCAAAAAGACACAAGGAACAAAAATGATTCAACTCACAAGTTTAACTTTCTGAAGTAGCAGAAATGTCAGTAGAAAATCTCAACCACAGTATATTGGGAAACATAGATTCAAATCCCAAGACAACCACCAACTTCTGGTTTCAGTTACCTCAATGCTTACATGAAGTTTTATGAAGTCAAGTGTTTGTAAAGAGCTATATATAATTCAGAATAGATACGTAAGAAATTTTCTAGTTAATCGAGTTGATATTTTAGCCATTTTCCCCAATATAATTTTTAATTGATTATTTGAAAATTTTATACAATGAACCTGGATTCCAATTGCTTCCCATTCCTCGCAGCTCCACCCTCACACCCTTGTTGTCTCTCCCACCCAAATAAATAAATAAATAAATAAATAACAAATAAACCAAGTCCAATTTGTATTGCCCATACACTCATCATGGCCTTCGGTGACAGTACTCACAATGGAAATCAACACAGTCTCTGGAAGCTTAAGGGTGTCTTTAGAAGCATAAATTCTCACCTTGTAGAGCAACAGAAAGAAAATGCTGGCACTGATCTTTTGGGCAAGGCTAATTATAAAGATACACTCTACTATTTATCTTTTATTATTAAATCTCTGGATAAGCAACATAGTTGTGGACTACGCATTGTTGGAAATTATCACATTCCTGTGCTGAGAAGTCCTCTAATGTCAAGAACATGAGATTTACCTTATACCATAAAAGGTTAGCAGAAGAAACAATGCTGTAACCAACACAAGACACCATGCCATTTCAAGAATCTACTAGCTCACCTTACAATCCTATGAAATGATTTTGTTATTTCATACTCAGTGGGAAGGCTCATTTTAGGAAAGACATTCACGTTACATTCTGTTCTTACCTGGTACTCTAGGTAACTAAAGGGAATAGTCACTAGCTACGAGAAATACTAGTTTCTGCTTTTGCTATCACACATCTTAAGAATACAGGACCTACAATGGTAAGGTGGTGTGTAAAAGCCTACAGGGGAAGTATCTTGACATTGTGACATGAGAAGGCTTACTTTGGGTAAAAGCCCAATCTTAAATGACTCTTTACAATGTTCAGAGATAAATATAGTCATCCCTCAAGATGACGATGAGGATTTCGGAGAGAATGTATCCAGAGAGAAGTCAGCTGAGCAAGAACACCAAGAGGCAGGCCTTTTTCAAGGAGCATTAACACAAAGTAAAACTCTAAAGCAGTTAAAGTGATAGACTTCAAAAAGATTTAAAGTAGGCTTTAAGAATCACACAATTTGAGATCAGTTTGTGTAGGGCAAAGAGAAAACATTTGAAGATACGAAAAGTTTTCAAGTCTAGGAGAATCCATTTGTGATGAAAACAAACACAGCCACAGTTCTGGTCAGTCTTCCAATTAATAGACAAATACTGCTATCAGAACTAGATTGAAGACTATTTGGCTTATAAATAATACTGTGATTTAAGTTTGGGTCTGAAGAATTACATATTGTTTGAGAAGTTTGTCTGTGAGTGCACTGTATCTGCATGATTTCCCCCCTCACCCTCATACTTCAATTCCTCTGGTGCCCAACTCCTACCCCTCTTGAATTCATAGTCTCTTCTTCTATAATTATTGTTGTTATATGTGCGTGTCCATGCATATGTGTGCATGAGCTTGTGTGTGTGTGTGTGTATTCTAAAGTCAGTGTGTAGGTTAAAATGTTTTCAAATTTTCCTATCGATTTCACAGAATACTAAATTAAACATTCTCTTGGCTGGGATTTTTCTGAGGCATGTGTTTTCACACAAATACCAGAATTCCCATTGGGAATTCATTCCAGTTGTCACTGTGGTAGATGATAGAATAACACTTTCCAGTGTTTTTGTTAGACATGAATGCTCAAACTCAATGATTCAACTTGATTCTACAGCTACATACTGATGCCTGTATGAGAAAACTTAAATAATCATTCATCTTTGCAGAGTTACTGCTTGTGTAAGGTGTTGTCAGGAGCTCTACCTTGTACCATAGCTTTCTGAACATCAAATGCAAGAATTTCATGAACACTTGATACTATGTGTTGTTCATGTGACTACACTGAACTCCACACATGGGGTGAACCAGGGATTAATCCTTTCCCACCAACTGTGAAAAGCAGCCGGTCAGAAGCAAAGCAGAATCAATCATCCCCAGCCTCAAAGGAACGAAAAAGTTCTTAAATGAATCTGGAAGTTGGTGGAGATACAGCCCAGCTCCCTTTCCTCTTGGTTGGGATAGCAGCAGTTTTATACAAAAGACAAATTTTCAGGTGGGAATATGCTGTGCTGGGCTGCACAGAAGCACATCCTTAGCAGTTTCTTCTTCACCTATTAGCCTTCCTTCACCATTGCCTATACCTGGCAAATTATTTGAGCTATAATCCTTACCTTAGGTTCTCCTTGGAGATCTAAAACTAAAACAGGGTGTAAAGCGGATTTGCTTAGAAATTTCTAGAATGTGGTTGTCACCATGGTTGCTCTAGAAAACAAAACATTCCTTATTTATTCAAATTGGAATAGTGGTCTTCTATGGCCACCAAAATGCAGTGGGCATTCCTGAAGAATCTAACAGCAAGCGCTCTCCGCTACAATATATGGTGATTACATTAACATTTTAAAATCACAATTAGTGGAAACCAGTGAGCCGCCAGGTGTTCAGAGGAATGGTGATTCTGTTTCTGCCCAGTATTACAAGCTCTGTAAAATAATTCTGGCTACAACCTTATTCTATTTTTCAGAGAACACAGAAATAAAATTCAAAAAATTCTATTAGCCTTTCATGGAGCTCAGTGGCAAAAAAATTATGTTTAGAAAAAAATGACATGGCAGTCTGGAGAATGTGACACACAGCTTAAAATGTACTAGGATGAGACATGATTCTCATCCCAAGCTTCCCAGACTTATCATTCATCTGGAAACTGATGAGAATACAAAATATTGATATGATACAGTATATGGGATTATGAAACTGGGATAATATCATTCCTATTAATCTTGCAGTAAGATGATATTTAAAAGAAAGAAAAACAAGCAACTAAAAAAGGCAGCGAAATAAACATCAACTAGTCTTTAAGACGGAGCTATAAGCTCCATGAGTTAAATGTCGTGGGGGACAATATAGAATGTAAAATGTTGAAAGGTGGTAACCTTTTATTACTTTGCAAAAAGAATTTACTTTAGCATGCAAACCCAGCTCACAGTCCATCATTTCAGATAAGCCAAGGCAGAAACTGAGGGAGCCAATCACGCCCGCAGTCAAGAGTGGAGAGAAGGGGATGCACCCCAGCTGCCAGTCTACTTTCCTCATCAACCTTTTTCCAATCTCATAGTTCAGGAACCACTGCCCAGGGAACGGTGTCACCCACAATGGACAGAGTCTTTCTACATCAATTAACGATTAATCAAGACACCCCCCCATCCACAAACACGTCACAGACCAAGCTGATCTAGATAATTCCCCATCAATAAATTATTCCCATGTGATTATAGATTAACGTCAACAGTAAATTAATCACTATAGGCATGGCCCAGAAGTTTACAGTGCATACTGCTCTGAAAGAGGGGATATTACCCACATCAGGTGCCTTACAGTTACCTGCAACTCCAACTCCCAGGATGGCAACACCATCTATTAGTCTCTGCTGGAACTTCCACTCACGTGCATATATTTCCACAGAATCAGAATCATGCGTGTATGTGATTTAAAAATAAAATCAGTCTTAAAAACCAAACCAGCATAATTATTTTTTAGCAAGATCTATGTTGTTTTAAAGTAAGCACTCATGTCTATAGACTTCTTCATTAGAAGTGCTTTAGTTATATCACAAAAGTCTGGTAAGTTGTATTTTAACTTTCATGACTTTAAAAATTTGAATGTTTTGTTCCTGATTTCTTGAGTGACTTATTGATCAAGAATGTGTTCTTTACTTCCCAGGTCCTAAGATAGCTTCCAGAGCTGGACTAACTCTTGTTTTTTAGCTTTATTCAGTATGACCTGCTATCATAGAAAAATAGTTTTGATTGTATTGTTTGCTAGGATTTATTTTAACTCAATATGGTCTATTTTATAGATGGTTCCGTGGGTTGCTGAGATGAATGTATATCCCATTGATGTTGGATAGAATCTATAGATATCTATTAGTCAGATTTAATTGATAATGTATTTTAAGTCTGAGGTTTCTGTGTTGATTTTCAGTTTAGATGATTTATCTAAAGACAACAGTTGCATATTAAATACATCCATTACTATTATTTATTTTAATTTTGAAAATTTTATTTTTCTCTCATACATTGCATCCCAACAGTGGTTCCCACTTCTGTCTGTTCTCCCAGCCCCAGATCCCCTTCTCCCTAAGATCCACTCCTCCTCCTTTCCCTTCAGAAAAGAGCAGGCCTCCAGGGAAATCCACCAAGCATGGCATGTCAAGTTACAAGAAAACTAGGCATATTAAGGTTGGAAGAGAGAACTCGGTAGGAGAACCAGGATCGCAAAAGCAGGCAAAAGAGTCAGAAACGGTCCCTGCTTCCGCTGTTGGGAGTCTCACAGCAACACCAAGCTATACATAAAGCATAGCATATATGCAGAGTACCTAGGTGAGGCCCATACATGCTCCCAGATTATAAATTCAGCCTTTTTGAGGCCATGTTAGTTGATCTTGTGGGCTATTTTCTGGTGATATTTTTGACCCCTGTGGATCCTACAGTCCTTCCTCTCTCCCTCTTTTCTGCAGGATTCTCTGAGTTCTGCCTAATGCTTGGCTGCGGGTCTCTGCACCTGCTCCCATCAGTAGCTGGATGAAGTCTCTGATGATAATTATGCTAGGCTCCAGTCTATGAGTATAGCAGAATATCATTAGGAATCATTTCATTGACTCTTATTTTTTTCTTTTTGGTTGCGTTGGATCTCTATCCTTGACCTCTGGGCTATCCAGACTCTGGTTCTTGGCCCTTCAGTCAGTATCAGGAATGGGCTCCCTCTCATGGCATGGGTCTCAAGTTGGAACAATTATTGCTTGGACACCCCCACAATTTTCGTACCACCTTTATTCCAGCACATCTTGCAGGCAGACAACTTGTAGGTCAAAGATTCTGTGACTGGGTTAGAAGTCTGCTATCATTATATAAAGTTGTATAATAACTCTTATGCTTATTAGTATTTTATGAAATTGGGAACCCTAAAATTAATTGTCCCCTTTATTAACATGTTGTGACATTCTTTATCTCTTCTGGCTAGTTTTGCTTTGACATCAACTTTACCAGATTTCAGGGAGCTAGCACATCGTATGTTCAGCTTTTGTTTGAGTAATAGGCGGAGTTCCAGTCTTGACTCTGAATTTGTGGGTATCTTTACCAGAGAGTTTGTCTTTCTTGATGACAAGAGGTGGTTGTATCTAGTTTTGTGGGCTTTTGTTGTTGTTCTTAGTTAGGTTTTGTTTTCTTTCTTTTGATTTGTTTTATTTTTGACTGGGAATCAGACCCAAGACTTTAGTATGCTGGGCCACAGCTACTGAGTCAGTTCCAGGATCCTGTTTTTTTAAAGCAATCCCCTTGTCTCTGCCTATTTATTGGTAAGTTAAGGACATTTATATTTAAGGTTATTATTGCAACTTGTTTACTAATTCCTTTGATTTTATTGACCTCTTTTCTGATTGGTTGTAATTTTTTCCCTTTTTTGGGTCGCTGTTTTACTGTGTTAGACATGATGGAATCTGTCCCACCTATCTTTCTTCATAGATTTTTCTAACAAAATTTGTTATTCCCTTGCTCTTATTATTGAGACTTTTTTTCTCCTCTGTACACAGCATATTTACTGCAATGCTGCCTTGGTTATTATGAACTGCTTTAGTTTGCGTTTATATTGAAGTGACTATTTATTCAGTACTTTTCAAAGATAATTTTGCTGGCTGTAGTTGGTTGGAAGCTACTATTTTCACTGCTGGAAACATCATTTTGTACTTTATTGGCTTGTACAGTTACTAATGAGAACTCTGATATCATTATGTGTTCAACATTGTCCCTTTGAGCTTTTGATATTGTTTCTTCGCTTTGCATTTTTGATATTTTGACTATAATATGTCAGATAAGTTCTTCTCTGGTTATGTTTGTATGAGATTCTAAATGCCTATTGCATCTGAATGTCTATTTATTTCTTCAGATGTGGAAATTTTTCTGATATAATTGAATTGAATTGAATAGATTATCTCTTTAATTTTTAAATATCAGTTCCTTTGTATGTCTTGTTAATTCACATGTTCAGTCTCTTGATCTCATGGTTCTGGAATGATCATTGTATACCTTAATGATATCTAAATGGAAAACTTTGTCTACCTTTTCTTTCTCTCTCTTTTTTTTTCTTTTTTCTTTTTTTTGAGGACGTGAATGGGTATTTATTACTGTCAGAAATACGTAGAGTATCCTATCACAGTGATACAATCTCAGACAAAAACTTCCCCTCTGGAGGTGTCAAAGCAGCCTCATTAATTCCCTGTTTTGAGCTCAACATGGTATAACTTGTGTAGCAAATGAATATATTCTTAAAAAACACTTATTACCTCTGACTTTCACCTATTACAATAGTAAGCCTCAAATAAATGGATTTTTCCAAGAAAATTCATACTCATGAGTCGCACAAGCTCCTCTTAAGGAAGGAGATTTCACATGATCCTTTCTTTGTCCATTCTTCATTTGAGGGGCATCTAGGTTGTTTCCAGGTTCTGGCTATTACAAATAATGCTGTTATGAATATAGTTGAACTTGTAGTATGATTGAGCATCTTTTGGGTATATTCCCAAGAGTGGTATTGCTGGATCCTGGTGGTCAAGTGGTTAGGACCCAGCATTCTCTACCCCTCTTACCTTTTCTTTCATTCCTGATAGTCTATTTTCTGATTGTTTGAGCCTTTGAAAAATCTATATATCATTTTACTTGTAAACTTTTAAAACCATCATCTTGTATTTCTACTAATTTTACTTATCTTTGATTTCAGTAATTAAAGAGTCATCATATTTTAGCAAAGTCATGTTACCTTACTTTTTAATTTTTCCTGGGGTTTTGTGATGCAATTTGCCTATCTGTTGGTTTGGATTACTCTTCTAGTATTAATGGGCATGTTCTTAGTGAGCAAATGGCCTACTCATAAGGCTTCAATGTTCAACTCCATTAATTGCTTAGAAAACAAACTTTTATGGAAACAGTGTGAAAATGTACAAGAAACAGAACAATGCTTAAAATCATTTAAAGCCCACTAACTCATCACCATCTGTCATTGACTGGAGAATATAAAAATTAACACCGAATACTCTCTGAAATTAAAGTTGTTTAGAATAAATATGGAACTTAAAATGGAATAAGAAAAAGAGGAGGAATAGGGGAAATAAAAGAGAAACAAAACTAAACAAAAGTAAAAATGAATAGAAAATGTTATGAAGGAAAGAAAATAAGAGTTACAGATTAGAAAAAAAAATATTTCCCCAAAATGAGAAGGTTCCAAGCAAAATTATATAATTACAAAAGGGGGGATAAAATGAAACTCATGAGCATCTTTTAAAACAATAGTAGCAACATTATGAATATACTAGAGAGAAGAAAGCGGGAGAAACCACATACGAATAAAAGAAGTGTAGACTAAGTAGGGAGTAAAAGGAAGAACATTGTTCAACAACAAGAGAAACATTAACAAAATTGGGTGAATGTCTAAACAGGTAAAAGAATAAGAGCAGATTTAAGTACAATGAAGTAAAAATGTTGCTAAAATAAGAGACAGTGGGTGGGGACACATGGAAAAATTGACACTGTGTCTCCACTCACTTTTTGTTACCCCTTTCATAGTATTTTTACATCATTGTACTTAATATAAGCCCACATGTATTTGTAACTTTAAGGACTGTTAACCTGCTAGAGGGATGCACCTGTGGGCACCAAGTACAACTAGAACTTCTGAGTTTTGGGGTTCTGTACCAGTAGAGAGCAAATGGAAGGCTCCAGACATTGATACACTCACTGAGTTGGTCTTAGGGCAATCAAATTTAAAGTCATCCTTGGTTGATCAGATCTGCTCTCAGCAATCCAGGACATGGATACTTTCTTTATGCACTTTACTCCCTAAGAGAAGACTCCTGCTAACTTCACTTTCAATTTTATTGGTATCACACGCACCCATAATAGTTTTTCAGGGCTATCTCTCACCAAGTGGTCTATCACAGAGTAAATTTCAGCCTCTTTGTCTTGTGGCTGCTCTTCTTTCTTGGGTTCCCAGAATAGTTTTTTTAAAAAGATTTATTTATTATGTATACAACATTCTCCCTCGATGTATGCCTGCACGCCAGAGGAGGGCACGAGATTTCAGTACAGATGGTTGTGAGCCACCATGTGGTTGCTGGGAATTGAACTCAGGACCTCTGGAAGAGCAGCCAGTGCTCTTAACCTCTGAGCCATTTCTCCAGCCCCTGGAATAGTCTTTTCAAAACAGTAAGTTCACTCTCAAGATAGTAATTGGCTAAGCTATCATTACAGAATTACAGAGATCAACAGATATATTCTGCTCCACTTCTGAACCATCTACTGGGAAAATCACTGTCTCACCAAACCCCACAATTGTTTTTGAGGGCTGTGAGATCTGCAGGTAGGACAACAGTGTCTTTACAGCAGGGCCATCTGGTTTACCTTCTGTAGGAGTCTTTGGCTTCTCCCTGACTAGAGAGCCACACAGATGGAGCTGTGTTCAGCTTGGATTCTTTTCTGTGTGAATTGTCTGTCTTGAAACCGTCCTCCCAATATTTGGGTCCTATAACTGCCCTTCAGTGTTTCTGACACTCTTGCTCCATTTCTCTCCTTGGGGTTAAGTTTGTTTTTCCTTTCTTATTCTTTTCCTTTACTAGGTAACACAGCGACAGCTCTTAGTCTGCCATGTTACTCAGAAATCCTACCTTGTTCCCCAGGATTATTCAAGTAACATATTTTACTTTCTAAAAGAATGCATAATATTTATTATGTTTATCTTCTACTTAATTCTCCTTCTTCCACTAAATGGAATGTAAACACTTTGAAGGCTAGAATGTCATATTTTTAACTGATATTTCTCAATATTATAGAACTGTGCTTCACATATAATGGGTACCTCAGAATTATTTATGAAATGACTGAATGAAAATATTATTCCCACTGTTGTCACTTCCTGGCACAAAGCAGTTACTGAATATCTAAACAAAAGAACCAGAAAGTATTAATGGATTTGACAAGCAAAGTTATACATGTTGAGGGGAAATTTCAGCATAGCCTTAAATATGAACACAAACCCCCAAATGTAAATCAAAACATTATTCAAAGGGTGACTAATTATTTCCAGTCATTGGCACTTGTACTTCATTCCTCGGCTGTGAAATAAGTCATCATAAACTCTGTATCTCATTTTCCCACACTAGAAGTTAAAAATTGTATTTAGTAAAATTTGTGGTTCAAATGCAGTTTCTGGGAGATAATTTCTGGCATGCTCATACGTGTCTTAGTGTAACAAGAAGGGAACAGAATCTAGCCTTTTTCTATCGGTGATTCCAAACAGTCATTCAAATCCATGTTTTCAGAAAATGTTAACTAATGAAACAGAGTATGCAAGTACTAACCATGACCATAAAAATATTAATAGTCTCTTTGAAAGCTGTGTTCTCAAATAGTGAATGAACATGTAAAATGCATTATGCATAACAGTGAGCTAGAATTAAATTAGAATTAAATAGTTTAAAATATATGAAAATATAATATCTTAAATTTAATGTGAAAAAAATGAGTTTGGGCTGAAGTGGCTTTTTAAACAGTCTTGGTATTCTGACCTTTTCCAAAACAAATGAATCATGAGCGATCTGAATGAATGGATGCCCCTTTTCCAGAAATATATCACACTGAGCCATTTTTCCACCATTACCTCGTGGCAAGAGGGGTATTGACAAGTAATGACAGCTACTTTAACTGAGTGATTTTGCCACAATATTCATCTTTCTGTACTGACCAGCATTTTATTTTCACTTGGGCCAAGAGACTGTCTGGCTAATTAGCTTTGGAGCCATGAGGTTGGATCAGCCTGGGTCCTTTGCAATAGACTTGTACCTTCAGGAATATTCACAAACATGAGCTCTCATGAGCCCCTAGAACACAGGGCTTAGCATTTTATTGTTTCTAGCCCACCCTGCTCTGTACCTCAGCTCAATTTTACAATAGTGTTGAAAAGACTGCAGACAGATTATACTTTGATTATCTGTGGTCACATATAAAATTTAGCTATGAAACTATATTTTAATGCTGCTTTTCTCCAGAAGTGGAGGCTGTTTAGCAGTGATGTTGTTCAGTTATTCCCTATGAATTGAAATGGTTCTTCCTAGAGGGAGCAGGAAAGTTGCCTGGTTCACAGTTGTTAGAACTGTTGGGTTGTGACTTCGTCGGAGGTGGTATGTCATTGGGGTGGTCTTAAGGGTTTCAAAAGTTCCTCACAATTCCATTTTTCTTCTCTCTCTCTTCTTGCCTCCAACTGTGGATAAGACACACTAAGCTACTTCTCTAGCATGGAACTGCTTGCCTGCTGCCTTGATCCCTACCATGATGAGCATGGGCTCACCTTCTGAAACTGTAAGCAAGTCCCCATTTAATTGCTTTTTTATTGGTTGCCTTGGTCATTCTGGCACTTCACATCAATAGAAAAGCAACTAAAAAAACTAATACTCAGGAAACCAAGAAGAATGAAACACACCAAGCTCAGGAAGTAGAAGAAATCATAAGGCCCCGTTCTCAGGTATTATAAGCAGTAATCGTTGCTGGAAAAAAAGAATCTTGGCACTAGCTTAGCTGCTTGGACTCCCACCATCTCCCATTAACATCTTATTTATTTTATTTCTCTATATCCCACCAAACCCAATCAGTGTTAAACATAAATGAGCGGTTGTGGGGCCATCCACTGGAGTTCTTAGTAACCTAAAAGTGACCACATATCCATAGAAAAATGACTCCTCTCCCAGAACCCATTGATTGGCAGTAGCTCCTCAGATAAGTAGCCGCTCCCTGGTTTATGCTGGGAATTCAACTAGCTTGAGCTTGTACAGGTCTTGTGTAGGTAACCACAGCTGCTCCAAGTTCCTGAGTACAACGGTCACATCATGCCCAGAAGACAGTATTTCACAGCGTGCCTCCTACCTCTCAGCGCTAAAATTCTTCCAGTTTCTTCTCCTTCTGATTGTGTATATATATATATATATATATATATATATATATATATCTCTGTGTGTGTGAGAGAGAGAGAGAGCGCTGACTGAGCACAGGTGCATGCACATGCAGGTGCCAGCACAGAGCAATACAAGCCATTATAAAAACAAAAAATACAGGATATTATTGAGTATTTCAAATTATTTAAATAACTCGGGAAGAGGTAAAATTGAATACAACAATAACCATATTAATAATCTATCTTGACTTAAAAAAAAGAAAAAGAAAAGAAAGAAAAGAATTTGAGACAGTTCTGTTTGACTTTTAAGGAACAGAAAATTTCTGTTAAGTAAACTTTCCAAAGCATCAAAAATATTAAGAATTTTCAAAATTTATTCAACTAAGTTTCACAATCTTTTTATAAAAACAGAAAAATAAAGCAAAAAAATCAAAACAGGGATGAAATGGATAAATCTTATTTATAAACACAAGCCCAGAATATTAGTGACAAGCTAAAATCAATAATTTTTCAGAACATACCATAAATTATCAAATGACATTTATTCTAGAAGTAGCATTGGGCAGTGTATTAACATAGTTTTTTTAAGTAAGAATTTGAGAATATTATCTATTGTTACAAATGGTATTTCTTATAAATTAATACCATTATTAGCTTCAAACTAGAAGAATACATTCTTTAATGAATGAAAAATATGTAAAAATTAGTAAATAGTGCATTTAATAGAGAATCATGAGAAGCACTTCTACTAAAGTTTTGACAAAACTTTTAAACTAAGATTTATTTTTAACTCATAGCAACTGGAATAAGAATTCAAATTAATCTAACAAAGCAAGAAAGGAAATGAAATGTGAGTCAAACATATTATTTGTTCCAAGTGGGGTAGCATGAGGAGAAATTAATGGTATCAATACAAGGCCATTACTAAAACTCAATGAAGCTTATTAGAAAATTTGGAGACAAAAATTCAGCTCAATAGCAACAAAATTATTTTAAAATCCATGAATCAGTGTAGCGGACTTGTAAGACTTTTATAGGGAAAATTATGTAATTCCACTGAAGTGCATATAATTAAGCTTGAATATGTTTTGGTTAAGGAAATTCAATAGCATAACAATGGTAATTAAATTTACGTCAACGTGTAGCTTTTGTGTAATCCCCCAAGTATATCAAAGAAAGTTCTTTCTTTTAAAATTCTTCTGAAAAAGCAAGCATTCAAGAATATCTTTAAAATTGAGTCAGGAATAATGAGAGTATACGCTACTAAGGATATCATTTATTTCATAGTTTTTCTTAGAAACTATGCTACCCTTTTTAGTGGGAAGTATTTTTGAGGCACAAATACTCCAACAAGATGGGTTGAGAAGATAACAGTCTTTTCTGAACTAGTTGAGAAATTTCCTTAAGATTTTCTTACCTTCCTTATTTGATTTTATGGGAAGGAATAAGGCAAAAGGCTGCACGAAGGTGTATCCTTTTGCTCAGTATAGTGGAAGGTCTATATTTTGAGAGACTGGTAGTCAGTGCCCAGACAGTGTCAATACTATGCTATACATTTTATTCTCATCCAATGCTAAATATTCATTATCTAATCTTGAAGAATTCAGAGAGACTGGTATATCATGTTGGTATCAGAGAGTTGGTATATAGCATCAACTCTCCCAGTTAGGAACGTGCTTATGGAGCTCAAAACAACCCAAAGGGCCAAAAATTTATCAACTTAAAATACGTATACACGATTGAAATTCTATGCACTTTCTAATAGCATTTTACATCTTCGTTTATGTGTGTGTGTGTGTCGGTGTGCAATTATGTCTGGGTGGATGAAGTTGTGTGACACAGGCCCCCAGATGCAAGAAGAGGATGTCAGATCCTTTGGAGCTTGAGGACAGGAGTTTGTGAGCCACCTGATGTGGGTGCTGGTTTCTGGGATCCAAACTCCTGCCCTCGCGACTGAGCATCAAGAGCTCAAAACAGCAGATCCATCTCTCCAGTGCCACTTCCAAGCCAAGAATCCTTTCTTGGCTGCAACTCCTAGGTTCTTTTCATTTGTTCAGCTTACATTTCCCAATCATTCTTCTAAGACCCCAGTATCAGCACAGGATTTCAGACTTAGCATCCTTCCGTGACAACATTGACTTGTAGGCAATGATTCAAGAATTCTTCCGTGCTCCCAAAAGGTAACAGAAGCAGGGGTGCGGAAGTCTGTGAGTGTGTACCCCAACAGCAGATTTTCAGCAAAACTGCAGAACTAACTGTTAGCCTAAAGAATCCTTACTTATATTTGACATTTTCCTCACTTTCAGATATGAGGTCATGAGTTTAAAACAAAAGAAGCAAAACTTGTGGGTGCAAAGGAACACAATTTGATTCGTGTACAATTTTTAGATCTCTCTTGTCAAGAGAGTTGGCTCTACCTGTTCAGTCTGGCGAAGGGATTTGTTTCACTTCAGGGTTTCTGGTGTTTGGCCTGCCATATACCTTAAATAGGTCTCCTGACATTCACTGGAGATCAGAGGAGACTGACTCTCTTCAAACAAAATGGCTCCTGGGTTCCTTTTCCAGAGACTCCTTAATGCCTCTGTGATATAGACACATCTCCTAGGGCAACATGTTCTACATATGAAGGAAATGTGGCTGTTGACAGGAAACGCTATGCTCCTTACAGCCCTGGACAAGAAGGCAGCTTGTTTCTTCACTCCAGCCATTTCAGCGACTCCTCCCAGAAGACCCAAACTGCCACAGCTGCACTCTTTCTTCTCCCTTGGAAAGATACACCTGGTAAATCACATGGGGCCGTAAAGGGTGGGAGAATGCAATTCTGTCTCCTCATCTCCTTGTCTCTGTGTATTTGTAGAAAACAGATACATTTGAAACAATGTAAGCGAATGTGAAACGTCTAGAGTCTTCTTCCAGAGAAAGGGTTAAGGAAGCACAACCTTCAACTTAGAGAGGGTGGCTGCTTTATCCTGTTAGGAGAGTGGGCACTGTTTTCATAGTAACGAACCACGATTTTTCTGCTCCACAAAATTCTAATGCTGTCAAGTATGGGAAGACAGATGATCCTATTTAAAATGATATTTTACAAAGCAAAACAGATATAACTCAGTAACCGTGCATCTAATTGCCTTAATTGCCTCATTTATCACATGACTTAAGTGAGCTGATGTTTTCTACTTTGCTTCACCCATGTAATTCTTGTAATATAAGAGCCGAGATGCAGTGCCAGGCATGAGCGAGAAATAGTCTCTCCTGAGAAAAGATATCATGGAGTGATGTTGGATTTGGGTTCCAGTTTATTGAAAAATCAATGTCCATTTGT
This sequence comes from Alexandromys fortis, assembly GCF_014885135.2. Lineage (NCBI taxonomy): Eukaryota > Metazoa > Chordata > Mammalia > Rodentia > Cricetidae > Alexandromys > Alexandromys fortis. The sequence goes on from NW_026067896.1 coordinate 7,923,121, forward strand.
ATGACCAACACATATGGCTTTCTTCCAGGCTGGTGATGGCTTTGGGAGGCTGGGTATCAACTAATGAAGTCAGCTCATCTTACCTAGCACCCGAGTTACAGTTGGCAAAGTGACTTTGTCATTAAAGACTGGTTTATCATTCCTGTCGACGGGTTTCTTCCTATCTCCCTCTCCTCTCCATTTCTCTGGCAGTTGCAGGGTTGTTTCCCCCCCACCCACAGATAACAGGCTCAAGGCTCCAAACTTTAACATTTAATAGGGACTCAGGAAGATGCTTGATGCTCACAGATTAAACAATCTTCTCATCAAGGGCAAGAACACACACACACACACACACACACACACACACACACACACAGACACGCACTTTATATATGGTCCTGTTCAGCCTTTACTCAAAATTGACCTTTAAGCAGGTCAGGGCCAGATTTATAACAGGTTCATTTGAAATTTGTCAATCTAGCTGCCGTGGGTAAATCAACAAGGCTCAATTTGTCTTACGTGATGATCCAGTCCAATAAACATAGTCCAGCTGACACTTTATACACTGCTTCCATAATTCAAAATAAACCTTAATTCCGCACAAAGTAATGCTATTTCCCCATTATTAAGTGGAATGGCCATCTAAAGTGCGATGCTGTTCTCACCCCAGGGCTCTTTCCCTGGAGTATACTCTTGGCATGGTGGCCTATGAGGCTCTGGCAAGAGAAGCTTTATTTTCCTCCCCGAGATCTGCCAGGAAGTGCCAACTCAGTCACAGAGCACGGTTCCTAGGTTTGTGTTTGGTCTCACCATGTAAAAAAGCTTCATTTGCTAAGACACCAAGTAGTGAGAGAGAGAACCAGACGCAGAACCTGGGTGTGCGGCACCACGCTTCTTTGACAGGTGGAAGGAAGTCAAGCACAAGCTGCACCTGACACCGGAGATCACTGACAGGTCTCTTTTGTCTCTGTATTCGATGCACAGCCAGCCCCATGTTGCCTGGTACTGGGATATCCTCTCTGGCTGGTAGTTCCCTTTGCTTGCTCATTCTAAGAAAAGGTAAGTTTCTACCAAACCGTCTTCTATGACAAATGCCATCTACAATCTAGAGAAAAGGACACTTCGAGTGGGAGGCAGCAAAGTTCCAGTTTCTGAAGTGTTTAAGTGTGGATGAGGTGTCAAGAACTCATGGTCAGACAAGACACAGGAGGGCTGGATTGATGGCTTAGTGGTTAAGATCATTTAGTGATCTCACAGAGGACCCAGGTTTAGGACCACACTAGGTGACTCACATATGCTTGTAATGAAAGTTTCAGGGTATCCAATGCACATGGTCCACATACAAAATAAACATAAATTTTAAAAATAAGCTAGAAATAGTAAATGACAATATATATGTGGTCATAATGTCTTCAGCATTTTTAAAGAGTTGAGGTCAGACATGAATATCTTATTTTGCCTTGACTGTATGTATCTGGTCTGAACCAAAAATTATAAAGTAGAAGCAAGCACAAACATCTTGAAAGATTCAGGCTCACTTAAAATTTTGAACAGTAAAGATATCTATTTACTGTTGTGTAATAGTAAAATACATTAAGCAGTTCCTAAAAGAAGTATAGTTACTAAAAATCCAATAGATAGGAGAAGTAGCTAGCTAGTAAGTAGAGTTTCCAAGGAGAAACCCTCAAGGATAGGACATAAACTGAGTGCTTTATAGATTTAATAAGGCATACCAGCAGGTGCTAATAGGAAACTCAGAGTTGCTACCCATATATGAGACTTTCTTTCTCTCATCTTCCGCCTTTTCCCTTCTTCCTTCCTGCCCCTCTACCCCTCTTCCTCCTTGACCATTTCTTTCTTCTCCTTCCTCTCAGATCTCTCCTCCCCTCTTCCTCTCCTCCTCCTCACCACCTCCTCCTTTTCTCCTCCTCCTTTTTCTCTCTTCTTGTTTATAAACAAATAATTTGTTCCTCCTATGTAAACCCTGTTTAGAGCCATTCAAAGATTTAAGGCGGATAAAATTACTCAACTCTCTCCATGAGTATTAGACTGAATGGATCGCTGTTAGATACTGCTAGAGATTAACTATTCACTGCTATTGTTGATAGGCTTTTATTGTAAGTACCCCCTTTACTGTTCATTTTCCCTTTCAATAAGCTAAGATTTGGGGGCAGGGAAACTTGAATCCCTAATTTTCGGTTATGCGACCCTTGTACCTGCCTTGACCAGAGTACTGGCACCCAAACAGCCCTTCTTGGGCAACTAAACAGACTGCTCTCAAGTAAGCCAGTGACTTTGCACACTTTCCTAGTGCTTTGAAGAAGCTACAACTACAGCCATAGCTATTTGTTGCCAAAGCATACTATACTCCAAAAAGCAATTTATTCTAGCCAAGACTTTTTCAAACAGCATGTTCAGGAATGTTCAATGCTGAAAGCCTCAGTGAACTCCAGTAGCCATTTCACTCTGGCCAGAGTGGGAACACTTCCTCCGGAGGTCCATCAGAAGGTCTGTGATAGGTCCAAACACAATATTTTATGAGCATGACTGATTCAAAGGCCCTTATCACACTACTCAAGGTGGTTACATAAGCAGAATCTTAGGATTACTTTGAGGTCACTCAGGAAGTGCCCTTTTGTGTTGCTCCTTGGTAATGAAAATTAGATCCAGGCAAAGCTTTCCCTTTAGAGGTCTTTCTTTGCCTGCTTTTGATCTTGACCATGCATGGACTGGGCTGAGCTGGTGACCCGAAGAGGAGCTGGCAGCATGGGGAGCAGAAGCCCCAACAACACCAAGAGGCTATGTGAAGACTTCTAGACGGTGGCTGGTGGCACAAATAATAAGGAACAGAATCAACAGAACACAGAAGCAGAGATGAAAAACAGTGGGTCCTGGTTGCTAAAAGAGTTAAAAGGAAGTGATCAACAGTTCAGGGTGTTAATTTTATGAGTTCAAGACATAACACAAGCCATGTTGAAACTGAGGATCCCAAACCTAAGCAGCTGTCCTCCCACAGGCTCCTCGGCTATACCAGCTACTGCCTGATGCTGCCTCTCCTGTCCCTTAAAGCCAAAGATTGAAAGGGCCTCCCAGGGCTAGGGCTGCTGGTGGTTATGCCTTCGTTCTGACTATGTGTCTGGATTCTAAGGCCTGAACAACAGACCTGTAGGTCTCAGAATTTCAAGCTTCTGGGTCTGCTAGGGTGGTCCTAGATCTCGGAGACCTCACTGGTACAGCACTAACACTAGAAGAACTTATCACTAACTTGGCATTTTCCATCTAGGGCAAAAGGCTCTGTCCACTATAATAAAATGATAAATTCCATGTCAATAGGATACCGATAAAATTATCAACAACATTTAAACATTTTAAAATTAAAAGTGCACTGATTGACTGTAGTGCAATGCCGAAAATAAGCCTACTGAGCTAAAAAGAAATACCCCTTCTGTTATACTATCTTGTATTACGATGCTGCTGGGGTTCACATTTGTGATTTTACATTTATCTGCATGATTACTGTCATTCAGTAAATATAAATTTAAACAGTGTAGGTTTTCTAAATGTTCGAGGTTTATTCCATAAAGAGTGAGGAGCAGCTGCAAAGTAGTTAGGTAAAATTCCCTTTGACATCTAGAGGAGTACTGAGAGATACAGCAAATGCAAGGCGGATGGCCGAGGAATATGTTTTAGTGAGGGCTCCTGGTCTGAGCGGGTACAAAACAATTTGAGAGCTGAATGATGAAATGGAAGAAACCACATGGGTGTGTTGAAAACGAATATCAAAAATGAAAGAAGGCACAGCTAAGATCGAGATGATTTGTATATGTTCCAGTCACCCCAGTCACGGTGTAGCTGGGTACAGTGCAAGAGGATGTGGCTGCACATGGAAGGAGGAACCCATAGAGGATAAGAATAGTCCCTGAAGATCTTTGAACGAAGAAAGAAATGAAATCTCAAAGAAGAAAGCTGAGTTACCAGCTGAAAGAAAAGCCACACATATGAGAAAAACTAAACAAATATCGGGAAAGAAACCTTGCTGAGGGTATTCTACTTTCATACTGTGCCCTTTTTAGGAGAGAGAGAGATGGTAAGATACAATGGACCTTTATCTGATGTGTCAAAAGTCACTACATGGTAAGAAATAAAGAAAGAAAGAAAGAAAGAAAGAAAGAAAGAAAGAAAGAAAGAAAGAAAGAAAGAAAGAAAACAAAAAATGATGAGTTTGGAAAATTGTTTGGCTAATATGGTCCTTGTATACAAAAGATTGAGCATAGAAATTGTATCGACATCTAATTGCTGGCATGTGCAGGCTGATAAGTGTTACCAAATGCCTTCTTAAATAAGTATGGAGTGGTGTGGAAAGAAATGTGTCTCGGTTGGCTAAATGGTGAAAGCAGCAACCTATTAAGAGAATTATTCTCAGAGCTTGGATGTAAATTGATTTTATGAGCATGTCAAGAAGTCAATCAATGGCAGACTCCTAGCAAAATAGCAGAGCAAAGAATAATATACGAAGCAGATTCTAGTCAAATATGAAAGCTCTGATCTTATCACACAATGTCCAGCTTAGCGACCACACAGCTGTTCTATACTCCAGCTTTCCCCTCATTGATGCTGTTTCAGTTTCATCCTGAACAATTATACACACGTGAAGTTTCTTTTCTCAAAAGGAAACCAACTTTATAACTTTATTTTTTTATCAAGGCGAAGCTTATGCAGCACAAAAAAAATGACCTATCTGAAAGTCTACAACCAGCCAGCCTTATTTAGTTCGTTCACAATGTTGTGTATACTTCCCCTCATTCTAGTTCTAAAACATAGAAACACTTTGAATTCTATTAATGGATGAAGAAATGAAAGATGATATAGCCATAAAATCAAATATTATTTAACTGCAGAAGGGAAAGAATATTGATGCATGAAGCCAAGAGAATAAACCTTGAAAAACACACTGGTTTAAAAGAAAGTCACAAAACTTCACATATTCTGTGATTTGATTTATTTGAAATATTATAAGCTATGTATAAGTACAGACAGAAGCACAAATATATAGAAGCATATAGATAGATACACTTATTATTATAAGGGTTTGAACCTATCTGATATGGAAGCACGAAAAGCAGATTATATGAACTTGAGTTTATTGAGTTACTACTGAAATCTGATACAGCCATTCTAGAAAGATGGGACTGTTTTGGGGAACGATTACAAAGATAAGCTGGAACCTGTGGATTGAGCTGGAACCCTACAAAATGAGTTGGAACTCATGTGACTTCCTCACCTCCTTCAAATTCCTATCTTTAATGATGATGACTTTTTTTTTTTATTTTCATGAGCAGCTTGTGTTCTTTGTCACAGAACTAGCTGTCACCTGATCCAAGAGACAGAGAATTCAGTGTAGAAGATGCAACCGCAGCTGGAGGGGTGGGAGGCCAGGATGCTCTCATTCCACAGCTAGCAAGTAAGAAAGTCAGCAACAATTGGCATGGGCTACCAGAGGACCAAAGATCCCAGCCCTGTCAACCTTCTCTGCTCCAGCAAAAGATATCTGGGTTTCAACTGATTGACTGAAGGACACAATACATCTGCAAAGGAAGATTTCAGCTTAGCTACAATGATATGAGACAAATCCTTTTCAGGCTCCAAGGGTGGCTTATAGAAGCAATGAGTGAACAAGAGGTTTAGTCAAACATCTTAATACTTCCCTTGCCCACGGAATGTGCAAAAAGTATTTTGTAAGTAACTTATATAGATCAGAAAACATTTTGGGAATGTTTCCAAAAAATGTTATTTCATTATGGCCTCACGACAACTCTGCAGTATGTTTGAAAATATTGATTGCCACTATGAAAATGCAGCACAGAGGTTCAGATTGCTAAGCAGCCTAGGTAGCAAGCTGCTGAGAAAAAAAAAATAGAATTATCTTATTACAGTGTTCACACTTGCTCCTCTCTGCCCCTGAATCCCCACTCTGCCATGCTCTATGCTGCATACAGGGGAGCTCTGAAGCTTTCTATCTTTTCCTTCTTCCTGGAATAAGAGGAACCCTTTGCTTCCTCTTTTATGTGGCTATCATGGAGATGAAGCTCTAAAGTTAATACTTTCTCAGGGATTGTATGGAGTTCCTTAGTTAGACATTCATCATCTGCCACTCATACCTTACTCTAACGCAACAGACAGGAACATTCTTAGATAGTTTTAATTTATATGCTTGCTGGTGAATCTTAGAGAAAAACACCGACATGTACCATTTTGAAATGGAAAAGTTTAATATTATCAGAAAATACTTGTATATTAATTATATAGCCAGAGAAGCAAATTAAAAAGTCATATACAACACTTTCCCATAATGAGGTATTTAAGTAATAATAGCTAGCATTTTTAGAACTACGTGCATGTTTTTTTGCTAAGAGCTACATGTGAATTATTTAATGCATATTAATGATCACCAAACAGAAGATGTATTGTGTATTTTGATTAATGCAAATGAAATTTTAAAAACTTGCTCAAAGGCATAGGTAGTGAACTAATCCAAGCTATCTAATTGTGAAGCACTTGATCTTAATGATTATATTATTTAAAACTCATTATCAAGTATTTCTGATTATTTAGCAAGTATCAACAGAGTGACTATTAGGTGTTCAAATAATGACAGCAAATTAAAACAGCATGGGACAGGATAAAATGGTGGATATAATTACAACCATAGTTTTGGGTTCTAATAACTGTTTCCAAAGCTATTTTTTTCTGAAAGATACCCTAACATGTGGCAGATGAAAGCAGAGTATTTGAAAAGTGTCCCCGCAAGAGTTGGGTGTATGGTAATCCTTCTCACAAGGACATTGAAATTGTTGATTCTGTTTTCACAGACAGCAATTAAATATAATCTTAGAACTGTAGCACCGACTGATTGAAAATTAGCACGATTTATGAACCTGAAAACAAACTAGCAAAAGTAGTCATTCATTTTCTCTTTTCATAACGACAAGTACAGAATGGAAACGTACAACCTATGGTAGCAAAGTGCTCATGGAGACCGCCGCAGCTAGTACAGCAGAGTCCCTTGCCAGGCTGCTGGAGATTTGTCTTTTCCTACCTATACTCTAGTTTCTTTTCTTCCGTTTCCAATTTTATGTCATTTCGTATCTGATCTTTGATGCTTCTATGCTAGAGAAGCCATGACTCTTGGCTGGACTGGGAATCGCATTTCTTAGAGAATATGAAGGATGGGAAGGAAAAAGCACAGGCTATACTGATCTTATAGAAGATTGGTTATTTCCTCATTTTCCTATAGGACATACTGGATTTGTGGATTTCCATTTAGCACAGGTTTTCTTATTAAAAGGAGACTCTTAATCTAGAATTTCAACAGATGTTCTTATTGACTTACCTAGATGACCCCTTCAACCTAGGAAGAGAAGTGTACCTCATTAAACAATTCATAGTACTCCAAAAATATCAACAGAAGCCTCTTATGGTTTTGGAGTTGATCACTTCGATATCGACTGCTATGTGGACCCATGTCTAATTATGGAAAACAAGGGCCATTAAAAGGAACATAGCACTTTGTTTGCTGGAGAGATGACTCAGTGATTAAGAGCATGTATTGTTCTCAAAGCAGACCAGAGTTCAATTCCCCCGTACAAAGAACAGCTCACAAGTGTCTGTAAGTCCATCTCCAGGGAATCTGATGCCCTCTACTGGTCTCTAAAGTCACGTACATTCACATGCACATACCTGCCTACACACACATAAATAAAATAAAAAGAAAAAAAAACTAGTGTTTTCCAAGTTATTACACTATTACTACTTTTTAATGCAGTGATTGTGGTCTTAAATATAAAATGGAATACTCACCAGTTTCTACACAGCGTATGAAGTAGACTCCTCCTATCAAACCCTATTCCTGGAAAACAATCTTGGCTTGGCTTTAGTGTCTCTAAATGTGAGGATTAGTCCAAAATTGACTCTCTGGAAAGGCTGACCAGACAGCAGTTAACAAATCACCCGCGAACAGAAAAAAATTCCCGGACAAGCTGGGCAAGATCTGAGCTCTACTTCCCATAAATCTCTAGCCTGCCACTGCCTCTTGTTCTCGGAATCACACTGCTCTCCTCTCCTCTCCTCTCCTCTCCTCTCCTCTCCTCTCCTCTCCTCTCCTCTCCTCTCCTCTCCTCTCCTCNCTCCCCTCCCCTCCCCTCCCCTCCCCTCTCTTCTCCTCTCCTCTCCTCTCTTCTTCTCTTCTTTTCTCCAATCCTCTCCTCTTATCTCTTCTCTCCTCCACCTCTCCTCCTTCCCTTCCCCTCTCCTATCCTCATCTCACCTGCTCTTTGTGTCTCCTTCCCTCCATCCTTTCTTCCAGGTATGCTGTGTTGAGCTAACCTTCTTAATAATGTATTTAATTTTGTTTATGTGTGTTGATGTTTTGCATGCATGAATGTCTGTGTGAGCGTGTAGGGTTCCTTGGAACTGGAGCTGCCATGTGGTTGCTGGGAATCGAACATAAATCTTCTGGAACAGGAGCCAGTACTCTTAAAACTGAGCTATTGCTTCAGCTGAAAAGTCAACCTTATTTAAAACCAAAACAAAAATGTCTTGTGAGTGTGTGTGTGTGTTGTACATGCCACAGTTTATGTATGGAAGTCAAAGAACAATTTGTGAGAATCAGTTTTCTCTTTCTACTATATAGATACTGGGACTTCAATTCAGGTTATCAGTTTTGGTGGCAAATACCTTTACCAGCTGAGTCGTCTTACCAGCCCCAAATCAACCCTTGAAAAATCAATAAGGTAAACAATAAACTAACGAAGAAATCACATAATCATAATAAAAGCAGAGAGAGTAAATGACAAAATCCAGTATCAAATCTTGATTAAAAACTCCTAGCAGATTAGATAACTTCATAAATTTGGCAAAGAACACCTACAAAGACAACGTTCCAACTAACATAGTTAAGGGTTTAGATTTTTTTTTTTTGTAAGTCAGAAAGCATACTTGTTTGTCACTTCTTTTGAGTGGTCATACATGAAATCCAAGGAAATGAAACAGGCCAAGGAAGGGGAATAAGAAGATCCAGAAAGAAGAAATAAAGTTTGTCATGGTTCAAAGATGACACAATTAACCATCTAGGAAATCTGAACGAAACGAGAAAATAAACCCATCGAAGCCAATAAACAAGTACAGAAGAGTGCCAAGATCTAAGATTAGTACACAAAAACAAATCACTTTCCTAAGTCCTAGCAATGAAGATCTGAAACTTAAAATGAAAACACAATACTGTCTATAAGATGTTCTCTACCAAAATGAAGTAGGTACAAATATAACAAAATGCATATGGTGTCTATCCAAGGACACCTAGAAAATTCTGATGAGACAAATAGAGAAGTAACAATAGAGAATATTCTATGTTCATAGATAGAAAACTCAAAACTGGCAGGCTTTCCCAACTCAACAAGTACACTCAATGAAATTCCAATTAAAATGTCAGAAGTTATTATATGAAATACTGAAATAAATGATTCTATAGTTTTTGTGAGAGGCAAAAGATCAAGAATAACCACTACAAAATGAAAGCAGAAATACATAGTTGAACCATTGGTAACACCTAACTTGAAGGCTTACAATAAAGCTGTAGTTATGAGATAGCATTATGGGTAAATAAATAAATAAATAAATAAACCAGTCAAATAGATCAATGAAACAGAGCAAAAGTCTTAAAAATATATGGAAACAAAGTGAAAGATCTTTGGTTAATGAAGAAAAGTAACAAAAATCTGGAAAAGTTAGTCTTCTTGACAAATGTTTAAACAATAGTTTAAGACAGAGAGAGAGGGAAAAAAGAGAAAGGAGAGGGAGATGGGAAGAGAGGGAGGGTAGGAGAGAGAGAATACGAAGCAGAGAGCTTATATCTTTTATATATAATATGGATTTAGAACTAAATGTAAAGAACAAAATTGCTAAAGTTCTATAGGATAAAAGGGGACCTGTGCTATCCTACAGGGATGTGTTGATGGCATTGTTGTAATGCCAGGCATGAGATTCCAGATTAGTTTTGCCGTGAGCCTGTAACAGTTCTAAAGAATACGTCTCAATGAAAACTGTTATGAAATGTTATGGATGGGGTTGGTTGATATCAAAGGAGGGCAGAAAATCCCTAGGGAGAAGACTGGGCAGATGCAAATCTGACCCGGTCAGCTGTGCGCAGCGCAAGGGCAGCAGCAAACTCGGCAAACTCGCTCTTCCTTATCGCTCTCATCTATGGTAAGATGGGTAGGATAAACTATTACCAAAACACCTTTGCCTCTCCTATTTGTTTGGTTTTGGAAAAAATAATAAGCTACAAAGGTTGACTAGGTGGAGGGTGACTTAGGTGGTGGCACTCAAGGGTAGCTGAACACGTAGTAGGTCTTCTTGTCATTTTTTACTACCTGATGTATCTAGTATTAGACCCATTTTTACCATGACGCTTATCTCATGGTACATAAGAAAAACAGCTCAATACCAATCTGACCCTTGTTCCAGGATCCAGTTAATAGGTGTATACTTTAAATAGTAGATTCTGATTTTACTTTGTTAAGTAAATTTGTGGACTGGAGTTGCAAATATATATACATGGAATTGAGTTAGGGCCACAAAACTTAGTGGGTAAAGAGAGATTCAAATATTGGTTTGCTTAATTTACATGTATGTCTTGAGTTAATAGTAGGAATGTATTATGCCTGAAGTATTTATCAATAATCAATATTTCAAGTGCAAACAAGGACTAAAACCTGTGCCTAGCCCCAAGGATTCAGTACTGAATCAACAGAAGGAATTACATTTTTTCTTTCCCTAGAGCTATCTGCTAGTTCTTCATGAAATGCCTATACAGCAAAGTGGATGTCAGGATTTCCATAGCTTTTCCTGCTGTTGAGAGATATAAATACACGAGCTGTTTAAATGTCTATTTTGTCTAGCTTTAAAGACTTAGTAAGGGAGGGTTAGGTTTCTCTACTGTGAATAAATGCTGCCCCCTTCTGGATTGTTGTGAAAAGTGCTCAAAACACTGAAAGATCTAGAGGTGTTTATAAAATTGGAATTAGACGGAACCTCAGTTAAATTTTATTGTTTAAGCAATCAAGAGTTCTACGCTTGAAAAGCTCCATTTTTACTGTCTATGTCTGAGAACTAAAGAGAACAGCAACAGGGAAGGGTAGCAGGAAATGGAACTTCCAAATTCACCAGACCAAATTACTGATATTCTGATTCCTTCAGTGTATAGATTTAGCTCTATATTTTCCTTGCGTTTTTTCATGATTGTTGTCCCATGTTTTCAACTCCTCTTCATTTCCTACTCAATACCAGTCACCAATGGGATAGGTTTGCCTCAAGGAGGTAAAGACCGTTAAGAGCCGTTTCAACCAATGCCTCCTTGAACGGATCATTTAAATGTTGTATCTGACTCACTCTGAGATTACAGCCTGTAGATTTCCAGGTGAGAGTGTTTAAGAGAATGCCTCAGATTGAAACGGGTATCATGGGACTGTCCATTCAGGTTTGCAAGATTCCTTACCATATAAAAGGCGCACAAATGCCAAGATGCGATCGGAAATTCATAGTACCCCTATTCAGCTGTTTTCCCAGTGAGAAACACACAGATTTTCATAGTTCAAAGTGAAAGTGCTTACTCTGATCATTGCAACATCTCTTCTAACAGGGGAGAGCAAATCTGATCAGCCAAATAAAACTTCTATATCATCACTTTTAATGACATTGTAAAAGTATCTAATTTTCTTTGCATTTACTTTTGAAATTGATTTTCACAAATTTACCCAGCTTAGAGCAGTTCCCTGCTTTGTACTTTACTTTCCTTGACCGAGGGCCCAAGTGAACATGTGCTTAACAAACTCAAAATGTCTAATAAAGAAAGTGCCAGATGATACTAGATAAAGGCCTAACAATGGGATGGAAATCAAATTTCATGCATGCAATATGTTTGGAGAGTGAAGAGTATGTAACAAGTTGTTTCTGTTGATGACAAATCAATATCTGTTTTAGAGTATAATGAAAGAATTAAAATTTAACTAAGAAAAATTGTTGAGCCAATAAGAGGTTAAAAGAGAGAACTGCAAATTCACATCCTCAGAACTCTTGAAAGTCTTGGCTGGGAGTTTCCCTGGCACCAGGTTTCTCCCTAACCCCAAATGCCCTTCTCTATCTAGATAGCTCTTTCATTATTCTCCACCTCTGTCCTGCTCTTAACTTGACCAACATGATCCCTCATGCTCCCATCTCCCCATCCTCTACCTGCTCTCCACCTCGCGTTTCCCTAGGAGATCTCATCTATTTCTCAGGAATCCAAGAGAATGACCCCAGGTAAGACTCCTAGCAATAGTGGAGAAGGTGCCTGAACTGGCCTTTCCCTATAATCAGATTATTGACTACTCTAATTGTCAACAGAGAACCTTCATCCAACAGATGTAATGTAAGCAGATGCAAAGATCCACAGCCAAGCACCAAACCAAGTTCCAGGAGTTTAGTTGAGGATAAGGAGGAGGGATTGTATGAGCAAGGGGGGTAAACATCATGAAGGGAAAATCCACATAGGCAGCTGACCTAAGCTAATGGGAGCTCAGGAACTCTGGAGTGACAGCGAGGGACCCTGAAGGGGATTAACCTAGGCCCTCTTCATGCGAATGACAGTTGTGTAGCATGGTCTGTTTGAGAGGCTTCTAGCAGAGGAATCAGGACCTGTTTCTGGAGCATGAGCTGGCCTTTTGGAACTTATTCTCCATGCAGGAATGCCTCACCCAGCCTGAAGCAGGGAAAAGTGCTTGGTCCTGCATCAGTGTGATATGACATGCTTTGTTGTCTCCCATGAGAACCCTGCCCCTTTCGGAATGGAGAAGGAGTGGATGGGGGGATAAACTAGAGAAGGGGTTTACAGGAAGAGGGGAGGATGGGGAAACTGTTGTTGGTATGCAAACTCAATGAAAAAGAAGAAGAAAATCCTGGCTGGGTGATGTGGTCCATTCCTAATTCCAGGATCCCAAAAGCAGAAATGAAGGAATTCCTGGAGTAAGCTGGCTGCCTAATCAGTCTAGTCCAATCAGTTAGTTCTGGGTCCAATTGAGACAGCCTGACTCCAAGAATAAGTAGAGAGCAATCCAAAAAGACTCTTACAATCTTGAGTCTCCACATATGATTACAAGTGTGTACATACAGATGTAACACATGCACACACACACACACACACACACACACACACACACACAGAGAGAGAGAAAATGGTGCAAAACCAATCCTGCCTTTCGGGTGGCTGAGGCAGGAGTGAGTTTTATAATGAGCTTCAGGTTAACCTGAAGCATTAAGACATCAAGGAGAGAGGGAGAGAGAGGGAGAGGAGAGATGAAGGGGATGATGGAGAGGAGGAGGAGGTGGTATGGGAGGTGATATATGCTATGAATGTGTTTTATTGCCATTGGTTAGTGAATAAAGAATCTGCCTTAGCCTGTGATAGGGTAGAGTAGAGCTAAGCCGTGTGTGGGGTGGACTAAACTGAATACTAGGAGAAAGAAGGCAGAGTCAGGGAGAACCCATGTAGCTGCCAGAGGGGAAAGACACAAGCTGATAGCTGGAACCTTGCCGGTAGGCCACGAGCCTTGTGGTAAAATACGAAATCATAGAAACGGGTTAATTCTAGATGTAAGAGCTAGCTAGCAATACGCTTAAGCTATTAGCCAAGCAGTGATTTGAATAATATAGTTCCTGTGTGATTATTTCAGGGCTGACCAGTCGGGAACAAACAAGCAGGTTCCTACAACAGAGAGGGAAAGAGGGAGATGGGGAGGGAGAGACAGAGAGGGAGAG
>NW_026067896.1:7937000-8055794 GCF_014885135.2 Alexandromys fortis
GACTACTACTGGAGTTGGCATTTTCTTTGGGCCTCCAACCAACTTCCAAAGAAAGACGTAGAGACTTGTTATTGATTATGAATGCTCTGCCTTAGCATAAGCTTGTTTCACTAGTTCTTTTAACTTAATTTAACCTGTTTCTATTCACCTACATTTTGCCTTGGACCTTTTTACCTTTTTTTCATCCTGCAAGTCCTACTTCCCTGATTTCTTCATGTGTGTCTGTGTGACCCCTGGAATCTCCCTGTTGTCTCCTTTTCTTTCTTCTTTGAGCCTAAATCCGTCCTCCTACTTACTCCCCCTGCCTGAAAGTCTGCCTGTAGCTCTTCCCTCACTATCGAACATTCAGCCTTTTATTAGACCTATCAGGTGCCTTAGGCAGGGAAGGTAAAACAGCAACACATTTTTACATAATTAAACAAATACAAGACATCTTTACATAATTAAACAAATGTAACACATCTTTCCATAGTTAAATAAATATTCCACAACAGATTACTTCTGTATAGATACAGATTTTAGATGTATCTTTAAATACCCAATATCAGATACAGAGCTACTTCTGACTCATAGAGAAAGAAGTGCATTTTCTCTAGTATAGTTCTGGACAGGCAGAGTGCACAGGCATTTGGCTTCGTGAGTGGAGTGAAAATTGTACCTCAGCTTCTCTTGTACCTTAGTCTTGTCTCTTTATATACTGACTAACCTGCCAGTTCTACACAGACACTCTGTTCAGATACTTTAATGGTAAAATGTCATTCATGTCCATTCTATATACTTCACAAGGTAGATGAAGAGATTTCATGGAAACTGCAGCATACATGCACACATGCATTCGTGAGCATTTAATATAATATATGAAACCCAATGCTAAGTGTTTGAAAAGAAGGTGGCTCAGAGAGCTGAGGGAGTGTTATAGCAATAATCACAGATTCTCTCAAAAGGGAGTCTCCTGAGAGCAGAACTTGCAGTTGTTAATTAGACACCTGTTATGAATGCTACTCAGAATGGCCTCAGGACGTTCCTGCTCTGTGAAGCATAGCAACACTGATTTCTTGGAAGCCTTTTCTTAATTCCCCAGATTTACAAATAGCAAGCGCACAGCCTGTTCAGAGGGTTGGAAGCCCTGCTTCCTAAACTCACAGGTGGCCGAGAGATGAGGATTCTGCTGGCAGGGGATGGTGGCAGATGCAGGGAGCCTTCACTATTCTATTCAACACACCAGAAACACACACGGAGCCAGCGCTCTTTTCTCCCTTTGAATAGATTCACTCCCCAAGTATTTGCTATTTCATTTCTAAAAATTAGCTCAATGTGTGTCTGTTTCAAAATATGTCTAATGACTACATTTTAAGTTTCATGGTTCAATTTAATTTAAAAAGATTCAAATTACTGAAGTAGAGTGATTTGATTTTTTTTCCCTTAGAAAACACCAGTGGGTGTACTTTAATATACACTACATACTCAAGCACGGGAGGCGCGTGCCTACATCAGGTTCTTTGCATTTACAGAGCTTCTACCTGGATACTTTCCTGGGCATAGCCACATGAATATATTGTTCGTCTCCTTTAAGCCATTGTGGTTTGGTTTAATGATGGTTTAATGATTTGTATGGTTTTATTCTAACCTAAGAGATGTAGGGAACCTTTGCAGGTTTCTGATGCCGTGGTCAGACTTTGTTTTTGAAGGCTTCTGCATGCACTGTGCATGGTCAGAAGAGCAGCAGCTGAGAATAATGCATAACGGATCAATACCGCATATCGAGACAGCAGGGGATTATACACTATACACACATACGTGGCATGTTCTCAAATGTCAGATTTACTGTGGTAAATGACTGAAAACCATTTTTTTTTTTTGGTAGCAGGAAAGCCACTAAGGGAGTGGTATTACTTGGGAAGAAAGTAGACTCCCGAGTACTCCATTTCGAGGAGACAATTAGGGGTACCATCTGCTAGGTGTGAGATGCTAGGAGCTCTACCATATTTACAGGTGGGAGAAATGAGGGTGGAAATGACTGAGTCCTTAATCATTCAAGATGCTAGGTATAAAGACCTGGAGCTTAAATGTGAGCTTGTGCCCAATTAAGTCCATGGTATTTATTTATTTTTGTTCCATTTGACACAGGGTATCATGTAGTCTCGACTGTTCTGAAACTTGCTATGTAGCTGCAGATGAACATGAACATCATAACTGGCTTTTAGGTTCTGAGTACCAGGATTGCAGGCATGCATGGTAAATATGGCACTAGCTATCAAATCCAAAACGTCCCACCTGCCATGCAAATGCTCTGCCAATTGAGCAACAAGCCCTGCTCTGACTTCCTTTACTTAATATAGATGTTCTTGACCTATGGAGTTGAGACCCCTTTGGGAGTCAAACCACCCTTTCACTGGAGTCCCCTAAGACAATGGGAAACACAGACATTTACATAACAGTAGCAAAATTAGAGTTATGAAGTAGCAACGAAAATGACTTTATGGTTGGTGGTCACCACAACTTGAGGAATTGTATTCAAGGATCAAAGCATTACACAGGTTGAGAACCGTTGCTCTAATGGATCTTTAATACAACACTGAGGTAATCAGCATTTCATGTGTATGATGCTCAAAATGTGGTATCAATATGAAGATGATACTATTTCTTTTCTTTCTTGTGATTTCACATAGTCTACATTCATATTTTAAAAATCAAACAATAAATAAAACAAGATAATGATAAAATATACCCAACATTCAAAATGCATATATGAAATAATACAAAGATGCTGACCCATAACATTTGTGTATATATATTCAATCTATATACGCAAAGTATCCCAATAAAATTACATCAGTCACTAGGGTGTATTTTGAAAATATATTAAGTTATAGACACGCAGGTTCTTAGCCTACATTTTCTGTCTTCATATGAAGAAAGGACATTAGCTTTGAAGTACTTCTACTCTGATCCCCTCAGTACAGTTTCTAAGGACTTATTCTAGTGGGAATAAACAAATTTTCAAATTAGAGATCTAAACATTTATATAAACGAACTATATTTTTATGTTGTTTTATTAATTTTTATTCATTTATAATGCTTATTATATATACATATTCATTGATTGGTTATGTTTTTGAGGTAAAGTCTTATGTATTTCAAGCTGGTCTTGAACTCCTTACCCTCCTGCCTCTATCTCCCAAGGGCTAGGATTAAAGGAACGAGTCTCCCTGACATCCTGCTTTTACTCATAAATTAACAAATAGTTGTATACTTTTATGAAGTACAATGTGATCTTTTAATACTTGTATATATTTTGAAATTATCCAATCAGGTTTATTAATGTCTCTACGTATTAAATCCTTTCCTTTGCGGCGAGATAATTTGAAATCCAGTCCTTTGACTGTTTAGAAATACAAGTTTCCATTTACAGCATCCTCTAGGTGTGCAATCGATGCCGGAGCCTTCTCTTGCCTGAGACTCTGTTACTATTGACTGGCATTGTTGATGAGCCCCCCCCTCCACCCCATCAGTTTTGGTCACCAGTCTACTCTCTACTTCCATGAGTTAGGGTCTTTTAAAGATACACACATAAATAAGCTAGCATACGTCAGTGAACCACACAAGTAAGTGAATATTTATCTCTGGGTGACCGGTTTATTTCATTTTGCATGTTTTAAATTTAAGAAGTGTGGTAGTTTGAATATAATAATCTCATGGGGAGTGGCACTGTTAGGAAGTGTGGCTTTGCTGGAGAGGGTATGGCTTTACTGGAGGAAGTGTGTAACTGTGGGGGCGGGCTTTGAGGTCTCCTATGTGCAGGATACTTCCTGTGGCTTGCAAGATGTAGCACACTCAGTTCTAGCACCATGTCTGCTTGCATACCGCCATGTTCCCTGGCGTCATGATAACGGACTGAACTTCTGGAGCTGTAAGTGGCACACGTCAATTAAAGATTTTACTTCATAATAGTTGCCATGGTCAAGGTGTCTCTTCACAGCCATAGAAACCCAAACTAAGACAGGCAGTAAATGTTTTCTATCTGTTTGGGTAATTGCTATTTTAATTGATACTTTTTTTTTACTTTTTTAAACCGATACTTTTGATATTATCACTGTTAATATAAATTCTTACAAATATTTTGAATGTCAAATACATAAGAGATTAATGTATTGGACATATTGTTCATGTCCTATTGTTCATGAGGATTTGTCTCTGTTTTAAAGACTGCATCTACTGCTGTCATTGTGGGAAAATTTTATGGTGAGCTAGTGAACACAGTAATGGAATAGGATGCATGGCATATGCACTTTCCAATAGAAATCCGGGGTCTCTGAAACACTGGTGGGGGGCGCATCAGAAGACCTGGAGAATAAGGGAGTTTACCAACACTGGTTGATAAAGGTACATAAGAAATTATACTTCTTTATATCAAAATTTTGTTTTGAGTAGTTTTAGGATTTATTTCTAACAAGAGAATTCTACAGCAAATGCTATGCACATTGCAAAAATTTTCCACTAGAAATTTTATATCTCTTTCCTTGATATCTATAAAACCATTTCAGTGTCTTAGTGGCTGGTGTAATTTTCCATTGACTAGACTATTTGGAACTATGTATTAAAAAGAAAAACATGGGCACAGATGTTTATTTAAGTTTCTATTCTTCTTTCTCATGATATTTATGTCATAATCCTGAGATTTGGGTCACATAAACAGCCTTTTTAGGATCTGAGATCATTTTCAACACACATGATTTTGTTCTTCATTCTCTGACTTCCAAAAATACACAAAAGTTAAACTGAATTTCAAAAGCACTCTACAAGGGTGGTCAAACCAGCTGTGCCCACATTTTGGAAAATGTGTTTATAGGCATCTAAATCTATTTTAACTGAAATCATCACATTCTGCATTGACTTTGATTAAGAAGAAGAAGAAAATACCCCCAGCTCTACAGCTCTTCAGACAGCTGACAGCCCAGCTCCAGGGCAGTGAGCATTGCCTCGTGAGCATTGTTGGGGACTGTTGAGTGGGCAAATCTGTGAGGAGTCATTAAATAGTAGCTCAGGTTTAGTCCTTGATTAGAAAAAGCAAGGGGATTATATAGTCATGAGACCTTCTTGTGAAATCAAAGCTCTGAAAGCAGGTAAAGAGGAGAGTCATGGGAGTGTAGGCTTGAAGAGAATTGAGAACTTTTAGGCAGATAAGACTCAGAGGCCACTGAGCAAGGGTCCAGGCACACCCTGGTACACACAAGCTACACAAAGAAAGACCACTGTGTGTACACAGGCTACTGGTAGGCACACACAGACCTATACAGAAAGGTTGACAAAGGCAAAAGACAAAGGGGAAGGCACAGGACTCTAACCTCAGGGCTTTATTATTTATATAAAATCACACAAAAGTGACATAGTTATTGCTCTGTGTAGCTTCTGGGATTGATTTATCTGGGGTGTTAGGGAATGTTAGAAAGGATAAACACTAGGACACAGACACAGAAAAACTGAGTTCAAGCTAGGCCAGGTACTCTGATGGAGAAGGCACAACACCCTGGAAGCTCAGCATCTTGATTGCATACAGGGAGATGGGTTACTGCATACAGATAATCAAGGAGGCTATGTTACTATAACAGCTGAACAAGGGTGCAGGCTTAGGAAATCTCAGGTGTAGGAACATCTGTATGGGAGCAGTTCAGGGCAAAAACATTAAAGGGGAGAAAGCTTCAAGCATTGTCAACATTTACAAATGAACCAGAGGAAGGCTTTGACATCCCTCTGGGCCTCACTTGGGAATGACTTTGACACTCCTAACTCATCTTTAGCCTTGGATTCTTGGCATGCAGTGCCCACATCAAATAATAAGCATTCATTACATCTCTACAAGTTATACAACAGATTACATCACCACATACTTTTGAATCCACTATCTGGTGTCAGTCATTTTTGCTCATTCTTACCCCCATAGATGTCCAGTGTCAGCCATCTTTTGTCATGATGAATATTCATATTAGCACCATGTTATTGAAATATAAATGGACCAGTACCGCCTTCAACAGAAGGGGCCTTCACACCTTCATTCTGAAGTTCAGTTGTATGCCTTTCTCGTGACTTTGTGTCTGTTCATACATTATGAACAGCTGATTTTATATCTGTTGCCATCATACAAATGTGATAACAAGAGTTACATGAGATGAGCCCTTCTAAATTAAGCAAACCATAAGAACTCTGAAAGCAGCATATACTCCCATTTTTCCACCTTTGGTGTCAAGCATACATTGTTATAAAGAATAAGCCCAACACAGGGTTCTTGAATAGAGCCCTTGAATTAAGATTTAAGATTAAAGCATTCACTTCAGAGATGATTTTTCAAGTTGGCTAAGGTAATCAACATTCATTGGAGGTCAGCTAGGAGGGACCTGCTAGAGCTATGGCCTTGGAAAAAGCAGCATCGCAGTCTCAGTTGCTGATGATGCAGGGGAGTTATTCAAATCCAACCTCATTCTCCTCAAGAACAGGGTTGAAAGCTAGGGATATGGACCAACTGGTAAAGTGCTTATTATGTTGGCAAGGGGACCCCAGTTCAGATATGAGTTTTGTGAAGGGGTGTGTTTCTGTCATCCCAGTGCTGGGAGTAGAAGAAATGAGGATCCCTGATGTTTACTGTCAGCCAGTCTAACAAACTGAAGACCCTGTCTCAGGAAATAAGGAAATAGAAACAGAAGAGTCATTGCCAAAGTCTTTTTATGAAGCTACACTTACCCTGATACCAAAACCACACAAAAACTCAACCAAGATAGAGAATTACAGACCAATCTCGTTCATGAATATCGATGCAAAAATTCTCAATAAAATACTGGCAAACAGAATCCAAGAACACATAAAAAAAATAATCCATTATGATCAAGTAGGCGTCATCTTCGAGATGGAGGACTGGTTCAACATATGAAAATCTATCAATGTAATCCATCATATAAATAAACTGAAAGAAAAAACATGTGATCATTTCATTAGATGCTGAAAAAGCATTTGGCAAAATTCAACACCCCTTTATAATAAAGGTCTTGGAGAGGTTAGGGATACAAGGATCATACCTAAATATAATAAAAGCAATATACAGCAAACCAACAGCTAACATCAAATTAAATGGAGAGAAACTCAAAGCCATTCCACTAAAATCAGGAACAAGACAAGGCTGTCCACTCTCACCATATCTCTTCAATATAGTGCTTGAAGTTCTAGCAATAGCAATAAGACAACATAAAGAGATCAAGGGGATTCGAATCAGAAAAAAAAAGAAGTCAAACTTTCATTATTTACAGAATATGATGCTTTCTAGATCCATCCATTTGTCCACAAATTTCAAGATGCCATTATTTTTTTCCTCTGTGTAGTACTCCATTCTGTAAAAGTACAACATCTTCTGTATCCATTCTTTTTTTAAAAAAAAAACATTTTATTTTATTATTTATTTATTATGTATACAACGTTCTGTCTGTGTGTATGTCTGCAGGCCAGAACAGGGCACCAGACCTCATTACAGATGGTTGTGAGCCACATGTGGTTGCTGGGAATTGAACTCAGAACCTTTGGAAGAGCAGGCAATGCTCTTAACCACTGAGTCATCTCTCCAGCCCCCTTCTGTATCCATTCTTCAGTCAAGGGGCATCTAGGTTGTTTCCAGGTTCTGTCTATGGCAAATAATGCTGCTATGAACATACTTGGACACATGTCCTTGTGTTGTGATTGAGCATTCTTTGGATATATATATACCCAAAAGTGGTATTTCTGGGTCTTGAGATATTGAGGTAGGTTGTATCCTAATTTTCCGAGAAATTGCCATACTCATATCCAAAGTGGCAATACCAGCTTGCATTCCCACCAGCAATGGCAGAGGGTTCCCTTTACCCCACATCCTCTCCAGCACAAGCTGTCATCAGTGTTTCTTGATCTTGACCATTCTTATTTTTAAAATACAATTATATCCAGAATTAAAGAGAAAGCACTTGATTTCTCTTCCTCACTTTCTTTGTTTGGGGAGTCTGTCCCTGTATTTCCTGAACACTCTTCACGCTTGAAATTGCAGCTTTGCTTTTCTGCATGTTGGAAACTCCTGACGTTAGGGTCTAATGTCTTGAGGGGTTGGTTGAGGCTCTCTCCATTCCATTCATTCTATGCAATCAAACTGTTTTATTTTCTTACGCTCTCTTACCTATAATATTGCTTTTCATGTATTATTATTTCTTCCCAAGAGAATATAAATGTCATGAAAACGAAGATTTTCTATGAAGGCAAACTGGTCTTACCCATCACTTTATTTTAGTCTCTAAAAAGGACACTTAATTCCCTCCATAATCCTCCTTTCAGTTTAACTTTTTATTCCAAGCAAACAGTACCTGCTGTAACCACACATCAATTTCCAAGAAATGTATAAAAACTAAAGCTGTTAAATCTTCATGCTATTTCCTCAGCAAAATTATGTTTATCCTCTTAAAAGTCAGTTTGTAACAATTTACAGTTTTATAGAGAATGGCTTGGGCAGTGGATCTTAAGAATTTTTCGCATTAACTTGATGTCAAAAAAATTGTTTTCTACCATGCATAATTCCAGATACTTTATATTTTCAAAGGTGTCACTCGGGATTCAGATGAATTTTGACATTCAGGCCTGTGATTGCTTTGGCATACAATTGCATTGAGCCCATATGGCTGATCCACAATCTCTTCGTGGACCTTTCAGGGTCCATGACCCAGTCACATCTGCAGTTTTGCAGTTCAAGGTGTCACACTCACTGGATCTTGTGGTTGAGAAGCTGCAGTCCTGGGGAAGGTGTAATCCCACCTAGCACGAGCGGACCCATGTGAGCAGTGACCATCATGGTGCTCTAAAATAGTTTGCCCTTGTGAACAACTTAAAGACAAGAGTGGAAAGATGAACCACTTACAAAAACCTTAAAACGTTGCCACCAAAACCCCATTCAGATGTAGTGAAAGAGTATAGGCTTGGGAGCCAGTGACATTTGGATTTTAATCTCAAGGTTTATTGCAATGTGACCTTGAAGTATCTTGTTATATTCTGTCATAAAATTACTATTCAGCAATAGACTATGATGCATCCTTTGCAGATTACCCGAGGAGTAAGATACAAGACGCTAAAACTCCTACAGGGACCTGGGACATAAAATCTTTGAGGATGATGGTTTCTATTTCTTCCCAAACATTGGCTTCCCTTGTGCTGTATTCTACCATCCAATACGCATGCCTTGTTTATTCCTGATGACTAAGTTCTGGGCTTATCTGCATATACATCATTCACCTTCATACCAGTGCCATGCCCGAGACCATGTGCAGCATGAGTTGTATGGCATTTTAATTATTGAAGACCCAGCCTAAGTCCTCGCATCCCTATGTTCCCACATGGTGAGATCAGGCAAATTTTATTCACCAGTGTCCTGATCTTTTAAATTAGGGGGTAATTAGATCTAGCTACGGCAGGTCTCAGATAACAGAGGTCAAGTACAGTGAGGGTCTCAGGACCAAGAACGGATGAATAATCTTCAAGGTTGTTGGTTCTGTGGTGCAGTAAGCAAATTTAACCCCTAGAGGGAGCAAAGAGCAAGTAAGAGTCCCAGGAAGCAGATGAAATAGATGATGTTTTTCTCATGGATTCTGTTTTTAGCAAAACTGATTAAGGGGTGATTTAAATTGCACAGATTCATTGCTATGTGACATTATGTATGTATTCATTAAGTTGTGAACGAGAATTTAGGTTCTGTCTGGGTTAACTATAATTTGAATTATTTCACACAATGTTCTTAATGTCCTTGGTAATATTGGAATATTTCCCACACCAGAGTAACCTTCCATGACTGACCAAATTGTCAAAGTAAAAACCATAACTTATGGTGTGTATTTTTGGAATATATATATATGAATTTGATTACCCTAAAAGAGGCAAGGCAGAAATCACTTTGCATCTTACAAACCATAACGTTTCAAGGAAATTAATTCTTCCTGTGACAAAGATTGCTGAAGCAATAAACTATAAATGGCTTTCATGGAAGCAAATCCAAGAGGAGAGAGTTGCAATGAACAGCAGAAAACCCAGATAAACCATAACAGCCCTAATGTCATGGTCAGCTTATTGAAGATGTGCACTAAGAAATATATAACACTCAACACCCAATCTAAGATCTAAGATGAATAAGTGAAATTTACTCGTGTTTCACAATGGTGCTTTTCCTTTCTGTAACACGGCATCGGTTTTGAAAGTGCTTGTCATTTGTTTGGAGATTGTGCTCATTGAATGTTCCTTCTCTCCATTCTTGACGTCCTTCAAACCTTCCCTTAGGCTTTGGGGAGAGTCCAAATATTCTCTTTTTTTAGGGGGGGGGTAACTCAACCATCCTAGCTACCTCTCTTCCACTCCATAGTAATTGCCTCTTAAGTATCCCAACACACAGACTGTCTTCACTATTACTAGAGTCTAGACACTGCTTATACTTTGCTTTCTCTGGAAATGAGAACCCACCAGGGTACTTCATAACAGTTATGACTGAAATTGGACTTCTGTTGGAGATCATGGTGCCTTGCATCATACCCTCTGTTTGATCTGGAAGTTGAAGCCACTCACACTCATGATATTGATTAAAGTGCCCATGGAGTTCCGTTAACAAAATTAAGACACCAATGTATCCTTTCCTCTCTTTCTGGAAATAAAGTTACTTATTTTTATGGTCATTATAGGAAAATCCATTAAAATTTGTCTATAAAGTTTTAGGAAAATGAAGAACAGTAGCTAAGATACTCTATGTAAAAATAAATAACTTAAACGTGTTCCTCATCTTCGTTTAATTAAATGTTTTTCTTGTATAAGTTGCCTCGGGCACCTGCTCACACTTTCAGAGGGTTAGTCATTACCATCACAGCAAAGAGCATGCCTGGCAGGCAGGCATGGTGGTGAACGAGTAGCTGAGAAGTACATTTTGATCCTCCAGTAGCAGGCAGGGAGAAAGAGCCTGGGTCTGGCACAGGTTTTTAATTTTATTTTATTATGTTTTTTATATACTAGCCCTAGTTCTCCCTTCTTCCCCTCCTCTCGCACCCCACCTCCCCACCTCCCAATCCCCATCCACTCCTCAGAGGGTGTAAGTCCTCCCTTGGGGAGTCAACAAAATCTGGTATACCAAGTTGAAACAGAACCAAGCCCCTCCCCCTGTGTCAGGACTGAGCAAGGTAACCCACTGTAGGGAATGGGCTCTAAAAAGCCACTTTATGTACCCAGAATAAGTACTGGTCCCACTGCCAGGACCCCCTAAAGAGATCAAGTCACAGAACTGTCACCAACATTCAAAGGGCTTAGCTTGGCTTCATGCAGGATCCCCAGTTGTTAGTCCAAACTCTATGAGCTCCCACTAGCTCAGGTCAGCTGTCTCTGTGGTTTTCCCAATCATAATCTTGATCACCCTTTTCCCTTGCTCATATGATCCCTGCTCCCTCTTCCACTAAGCTCCAGGAGCTCAGACCAGTGCTGGATCACTGCGTCTGCTTCGGTCAGATACTGGATGCAGGTTTTATGATGACAATTAGGGTACTCACTAACCTGGTTATAAAGGAAGGAAGATTCAGACACCCTCTCCATTATTGTTAGGAGTATTAGCTGGGATCATCCTTGTGGATTCCTGGGAATTTCTCTAGCACCTGGCTTCTCCCTAACCCCATAATGGTTCCTTCTATTAAGACATCTCTTTCATTGCTCCATAACTGCATCTATGTTCATGAAGGAGATTGGTCTGTAATTCTTTCTTAGTTGAGTCTTTGTGTGGTTTGGATAACAAGGTAACTATAGCCAGATTTGGTTTGCCAGTATTTTATTGAGTATGTTTGTGTCAATGTTCATTAGTGAGATTTGTCTGTAAATCTCTTTCTTAGTTGAATCTTTGTGTGGTTTGGGTATCAGGATAATTATAGCCCCATAAAAAGGGTTTGATAATGTTCCTTCTGTTTCTATTTGTGGAACAATTTAAGGGGTATTGGTATTAGATCTTTGAAATTCTGTGCTGAAACCATCTTTGCTCTGGGCTTTATTTTTCCCCATGGGAGACTTTTTGTGACTGCTTCTATTTCCTTGAAAGTTATAGGTTTATTTAAATTGTTTATCTGATCATGATTTAATTTTGGTATGTGGTACCTATTCAGAAAATTGTCCTTTTTTTCTTACATTTTTCAATTTTTTGGAGTATAGTGTTTTGAAGTATGACCAAGTGATTCTCTGGATTTCCACAGTATCTGTTGTTATAGCCCCCCCTTTTCAGTTCTGTTTTCATTAATTTGCATATTCTACAAATGGTACTTGTCAAAGTAGAGAGTTACATGTAGAAAAATGAAACTAAATTATTATCTCTTACACTGGACAAAACTCTATTCCAAGTGTATCATAGACCTCAACACCTGATATATCAAATCTCTTAGAAGAAAATATTTTTAAAAACCCCTTCAATTAATAGGAACAGGAAAGAAAATTAGACCAAAATTTGACACATGAAACCTTATTAAATTAAAAAGCTTCTATATAGTCAAGGATAATATCATTCCAATGAAGAGGCAGCCTACAGAATGGGAAGAAAATATTTAACTGCTATAAATCTCATAGAGGGCTAGCACCTTGAATATGAAAAGAATACATTAAAATAAACTAAACACCAAGAAAACAAGTAACTCAATTAAAAGTTGGAGCATAAAACTAAACAGAGATTCTTTTAAAAAGATATACAAATGACTGAGGATTATAAGTTTTAGGAAAGTTTTCAATATCCTTAATCTTAGGAAAGCATAAAAACTACTTTGAGATTTCATCTTATCCCAGCCAAAATAGCTAAGATTTTTAAAAATGACAGCAAATATTGACATGGATGTTGGGAAAGGGAGACATTTACTCATTACTGGTGGGAGTGCAAGCTGGTGCAACCATTATGGAAATCACCATGGAGAGTTCTCAAAAAAAAAAAACTAGACTAGATCTACCACAAGATACAGCTATGCCACTTCTGGGCATAGTGCCAAGGGATTATGCATCCTACTACGGAGATATTTGCTCATCTATCTTTACCGTTCCTTCATTCACAAGAACCAGAAAATGGGAACTGCCTGTATGTCCATCAACAAATGAACGGATAATGAAACATGAACATATACAGTAAAATATCATTTAGCTGTAAAAAAGTGAAATCAAGCAATTTACAGGTAATTGGAGAGAGCTGCAATTAATCACTGAGTGCAGTAACTCTGGATCAGAAAGAAAAGCAGCAAGTCATTTTGTTATTCATATGTGGAGATGCTAGATTTGAATCCTAGATATGTGTGTTTGAATTAGAATACCTAGAAAACTAGTAAGGGGCCGTGGAGGGCTACGTATCGTGAATGGGGTAAGAACACAGATGATATGAAAAGAGAAGCTGGAATAATGGAACAGAAAGTGTTAAATGGGTTTAGAAGGTAGAAGAGCAGACCAGCAGTCAAAATATGGAAAGGGAGAACCAACATTAAAGACACTGAAAATACATATGGAAATCCAGCACTATAGTAACTTCCTGGAAAACACACACACACACACACACACACACACACACACAAGGAGTGTAAACGGAGTTATCATATAACAGGGAGACAATGATTCTCTCAGACATCATAGACTATCAAATACAAAATACATCACCAGGTATGGATTTCTTTTTGTTTTCAGTTGTCAGACAGCATGTTCCCATTGATATCCACAAATATTATGGGATATTGACATTGCTCTTGATTATCCTGTAAAACTCAATGGTGAAAATACCACATACTTGATTCAGGGAAAAATCAAGCTGGTACTAGCATGGAAGATATATTTATCTCCACTGGTTAGCTTTCATAGTCCGAAGAGGTTCTATGTATTTTATTGCTGGAGAAAAGTAATCAACAGTCTTACTCAGGTGTCTCTTGTGACATTAATGATTGGCCTATCAAGATACACCGGCTGGTGCAACTGTAGCCCAAATGTTATGGGAGCTACCAGCCATTTTCTGATTAGAGTTAAAGTCTGGTCTACAAGATCAAACTCATGCCTGGTACTATTTACATGTCTGCCTGGGAGGGGGGATATAACACTATTACTATGCTAAATGAATACTGTAGCAAATTGCTTCCTAAGTTCCTTTTTTAAGGTTTATTTATTTATTATGTGTATAGGGTTCTGCCTGCATATATGCTTGCATTCCAGAAGAGGGCACCAGATCTCTTATAGACACTTGAGAGCCGCCATGTGGTTGCTGGGAATTGAATCTGAATTGAGAATTGAATTGCTGGGAATTGAATTAGTATCTCTGGAAGAGCAGCTAGTACTCTTAGCCTCTGAGCCATTTCTCTAGTCCCTGCTTCCTAAGTTCTTATTCTTATACCCTAATTATTTCAGTGACTGTACAACTCACATCAGAAAAGCTCCATGTGTTGTAGATGGTAATCTATAGAGAGGCCCAAACTGGTCAATGTGCACAGAATAGGAGATTGAGAAGTGTTTATCCCTAAATGGCATAGACATCTATATTATACCCCCATCCCCGAATACTCAGAGATCAGCACAAAAGAGAGTCTAGGAAATGCTCTTTCACTTCAGACAGGACCATTGTACACATAATCTCACAGAAGCTGTGACTGTATACAAAAGTCCTGTGCCAGATCAGGGCTGTGAAATATCCTTGCATGGTTCCCAGCAACTCGGTCTGACTAGAGCTTAGTGATGGAATGGAAAATAGACAAACACATGCACAGACAGAAATATCTGGATTTGGGTGCGTTGGGTTTACTGATGGGGAAACCATAGCAATCTGGAAGCTCAGTGTTAATTCCACAGATACAAGAAGAAAGACCACCAACCCAACAAACAAAAACAAAGAAGGCTCGTTAGTTCTGAGATGGGGCACGCTGTGTGCAGACCTAGAGTCTGCAGGGCACAAAGGAAGCTTTGGGTTCCTGGTGTTCCCTTATAAAAGCTGAGACACTGGAAATGGGATTTGTTGTATGAGTCAGAAATTCACAGGGAAAATTTGAGCTTCACAGATTTAGAAGCAATCAAAAATTTATTATATTACAAACCTGAAGTGTAACAAGAACACGAAGATTTTTCAAGAGAAAACGAAATTTATCAAAGAGTCATCCTTGGAGAAAATGACAACAGAAAGAAGAGGGAAAAGTGAAGAAATCCCCAAAGAAAAGTAAGGTGTGCTCAGCAGGAGCAGAGGTGCATCAGGAGTGTGTCTCAATGTGTCAGACAAACGAAGCGAGCAGCGTGGAAACTTTCAGATGCCTGACAGTTCAAGTAGGGTGAGAGCTAAAAATTAAACACTGGTGTGAGCAAAATGGAGTCACCGGCAACCTTGACAAATGCAATCTTAGAAGAGTTAGGAGATCTGCCCCTTATGAAGCCGGAGGAAGGGGAATTGGAAGAGAATGAGAAGGTAGGGAGAGTGGGACAAGAAGAGAAAAACAGCTGTTTAAGGAATTATGGTGCAAATGGGATCAAGGAAATGGTGGAGGGAAGACAGAGAGTGAAGGTCCTTTTTCTTTTAAGATACAACAAACCTAAATGCCCTGGACTTGCCTGTTTGTCATAAGGGGAAATAGAGAGGCAATATTCGTATAATGTAGAAGGGGAAGAAGAAGCTGGCCAGAGCATTTTTCCTGTAGGCATGCGAAGCTGCATGTATGGAGTTTAAGTGCATGAACAGGCTTTATATGATAGCCTGAGTAGTTTGTTTCAGGTAACACGTAGGAAGATAGTTTGGCAGAAGGAATGTTGACAAGCAGGTGAAGTGTCTTCTACCAAGGGCTTCTTCTGGCCACGGAATCTTTGCCCTTCCCTCTCCACGTCAAATCTAACACTTGGCAGTATACTCTGCTGTACCAGTAAACCAGAGTGCTGCAAACCGGCACACACCACCTTTTCCCTCTAACACAGAATAAACTCTATCCCCAGATGCAAGTCCCGGTTCAAATGTATGGTGAGGTATGGATTAACACTTCACTTTCTCACGGAAAAACTAGCTGATTGCTAAGTGATCAAACCACTTCCCATTCTTCTCACTCACCTGAGCGCCATTGGTCCAGCCTGCATTGATGTCGTAATTAGCAGTCCTTTACACAGACAGCCTGTGAGGAAACAATACAACTGAACACATTCACAAGGCAAATGAATTTCTAAACCCCAACCTAGCAAACCACCTCTTTTCACTTATTAAAGACAATGAAAATGCAAAGTAGCAGAGTGAGTATTTAGATGTGAGAATTGCGAACTAACTGCGTTTCTTTTTAACAGCTTAAAATAAAACATATTTGTTATCACTTAGTTTGCTGGAGTCAGAAGTGTCGCTTGGGCTAAGACCACGTTTTGTCAGCAGGGCTGTTCTTCCTGATGGCTCCAGAGAGGAAACTGTTCTCTAACTCATTCCGATTATTGGATTAATCTGGTTCCTTGTGTTTGAAAGGCTAAAATTCCCGTTTTCTTGCAGGCTTTCAATCAGTGACTGGTGTTTTTCCCATGGTCCATGCACATTCTCCGCTGTGCCTTCTTCCGTGGGGCCCTCTGCCAACACTGGGTCTAGTCTCTCTCATATTCTTAGTCTTTTTGATTGGCCAAAGAAAGTTCTTTGCTGTTTAGAATTGTGTGATTAGATTGGGCCACTATAGATAGTCCAGTAAATTCTTACAAAGTTAATCATAGTGGCAATGTCCTTTTGCCATGTAATTTAAACACACACACACACACTCACACCCCAATTTCTGTGCTTTATACCTTTAGGGTGGTTGTCTTTCTCCCAATATTTTGTGTAAAAGGCTCAAGGAATTTCCAACATATTATGCAGACATTAGTATTCCTAATATAATCATTTTATGCAGGAGAGGAAGAAGATAGGTAAACAACCACGTTCCCTAAATTTAATTTGTTTGGGAGCCCTTCTCTTTCCGTCCCTGTGCCATCCCCCCTTTTCTCTCCATCCATTTGCAATCTACTCCGTTCCCAAAACTCTACAAAACGAGGTGCCAGACAGGACTCTGGGTGCAACGGATGTGAAAATGGAATTCATTCCCTTGGCTCGGGAGCGGCTCATAGGTGGGTTGAGTCAACCGCCTGAAACACAATTTGCAACAACAGAGGGGTGGTGATGAACATGAGTGGCCAAAGAGATTGGGTTAGAATTGTCTGGAGTTGCTTTATTCATCCCGTTACCCACAGCGCTAGACTGAACATCAGCGATTCTTACACAGTTACACGACTTCCCCGAGATCCTGAGTCATCTGGGAGAAACAGAGAAACGGTTGTGTTCTTCACCTTAGCTTCTGTTGCCCGAATTAAAACATAATGGGCATTTCCTTGAAACTAAACAGGAAAACACTTCAGAGTTGACATAATAAGGCCGCTTGCCTTTCTGTAATGTAACCTTACAAGGTCAAATAGAAGCCTATAAAAACCCAGGCTGCTAGTCACGATTGATGGGGGCGGGGCTGAGCTGGCAAGCTGGCCCAGGGTCTGCCCATATGTCTAAGTCCTTGTGGGACGGTCTCCTACTCTAGCCTGCGCACTGCAGAAGGCTGATGCACGACCTGGCAAGGCTCTAGATCTCTAAACGGCAGCAGTTTGATGATCCTGGCCCTGTTCTGCAGAGCAGAAAAGAAAGGATTTCTGTCGTATTTCAAAGAAAATATGACTGACCTGGCTGAAATTAAGTTCTTTTGACATTTGTGAACACATAAACAAATATGGCAGCAGCTCAGGAAGTTTTCTGGAGATTCTTGCTATAGCTGCCAAAGTGTTAACTCTTCAGATTTTGGCAATGGTAGATTTTGTGAGCCCTAGGAGTTAAGGCAGAGGGCATTTTATTTACCTCTAGAAAAATGCTTTTAGAATAGGATTTTGATAGTTTTCTCCCCTCTTCCATCATTGCTGTGTGTGTGTGTCTGTGTGTGTCTGTGTGTGTGGTTGTTTTAAGAAACTTCATTCCTTAGGACACTTCCCCCTTTGATTAGCTTTGTGTAAGTGATTGGGTATGCATGCATCATCAAGGGTCTCCCTCAGCCACTCAACCTTTTACACTGAGATGTGTTGAACCTCTCACTGAGCCTGAAACCACTGACACACTCACTGGCATTGCTGATACACTGACTGACTGCCAAGCCCCAAGAGTCCTCCTGACTCGGCGGCTCAGGAACTTGGACGCCATGCTCGCCCCACAGAATCTGACAGTTGGATTGGACTCAAACACTCATGCCTGCACAGCAAGCCCTTGACCCACGGAAACAGCTCCCCAACATGGTAGGTTCACTTGGCTACTGGGAACATTTTTACGTTGGTCCATTCCTCCCGAAACTGTTTTCTAGAGAAGTTTTTCCCCAAACACCTTAACAATCACCTGGTCAGCTCGATTTTTATTTGTTTGCTTATTTATTTTTGTGAAAGAGGATTTCCTTGCATCAGGCTGATCTCAATTCATGATCCTCCTGACTCGGCCTTCTGATTAGTAGGATTGCTAGAATGCTGACTTAAATTTTACTGAGTGTTTTTCTTTTTAAATACCCAAAACACAAAAATGTACCCAGTAACACAGTAAAAATCAAAATTTTACAACAAGGCAGGAAATCAAAAGTCAAATCATTTGTCATACATATGATATGTATATATATCATATATATATGTAAAACCATATTACAAAAGCTCATTTTTCATTATTTCAGAAATATTAAGGATTTATTTTTGTGGCTACTTCTATAACTAAACACAAACTTATGCTAATGATTGTGAACAACTGTAAATACATTTACTTATCGTTGAGGCCTTTTGAAAATGTAGAATTTACCAGCCATACCTCCCCCATTAGAAGTTGATTCAGGAGGTCTCCTCTGGGCTCAGCAGTCTGAATTTCTCTAAAGGTCTTTTGTGACCATTTTGTTCTAGCGGAGCTGACTATGCTATAATCAGAAGGACAGTGCGGACGATAAGATGACTGTGCCACCATAGCTGTCTTTGCTTGACCAGCATCGCCGTGCTCAGTGTGTTGGTCCCAGGACTGGTGGGTTCTAAGACATGGATGCCTCTCTTCACCTAGACAACATCTTACTTTGTGTTCATTGCTTTTCTCTTCTCACAGCTTGCCTGCCCCTCAAAAAATAAATTTTGCTATCGACTCTGTGCTCCCTGCGTTTACCCTGAGAGCCAGCGAGTTGAACTAATTGGTACCTCATTTCATTGTCCGGAGAAAATGCATGCAGGGGAAAGTCATTAAAATTGCAGAGGGAGAGTTCTCAAAACAGATGATCAGAATTTTCTGGGAACGTGTATAATCTTATGATCAATGAATAGAGCATATTCTCAATAGTTGGAAGCTCAGAATATTGATTTAACACAGCAATTTATATTTAGTAAAAATTACTCATCACACCAGGGAGCAAAAATTCCCTGTGTGTAGTTCTGCCTGCCAAAGCATTTAATGCAGCTTCAGTTGTTTATAGCAAGGATGCTGCTGAGTCCTCAAGTCAGATCCTCCTCAATAGGACGCACTAAATCACCATGCTCTCAGGGTGGTAGACAGCACCATATGAGAGACACCCTCAAATAGGACAGTCTGCTTGGTAGTACTGATATGTCCTGAGGTTAAGCCTCTTTATTTACCACAATACTAATACAGTTTTCCACACCATGTTCGGGATTACAAAACGTCCTAATCATATCATATCATAGTACCTTGTTTACTTTGAATTTATCTTTCAGGAGAATTTATGTTTAATCATTACCTCCTATACGAGGACTTATTACTTTACATTTTAATAAAAGATCCTCAACGCAGTCATTCCTGGGAATCAAAGCTCCTTCACCATGACCCATCTCTTTTTTTCTGCTTCCTGATCCACAGTGACTTGAGCTACTCTGCCTCACCTGAAGGAGGTAATTTGTCCCACAGCCTATGTTCCCATATCCTAACCTCCATCAGCGTTTGGTATGTGATGCTGGCACTCACGGCTCTGCCGTTCTGCTTGCCTTCCCCACATTTAACTGTAGCGGAAGTGCTTCAGACTGCTAACAAAGACAGGAACATCTATTGTGCTTGAGTATTTTCTATTTATGTTCTACTTTTCATGATGATCTGCTTACCTGAAATGATACATTTATTTATTTATTTATTTATTTATTTATTTATTTATTTATTTATTTCGAGACAGGGTTTCTCTGTAGCTTTTGGTTCCTGTCCTGGAACTAGCTCTTGTAGACCAGGCTGGCCTCGAACTCACAGAGATCTGCCTGCCTCTGCCTCCCGAGTGCTTTTTAACATAAATTTTGGCATTTGTTTATTTATTTTTTGGTGTTTTGGAGACAGGGTATCTCTCTCTCTGTAGGCTTGGCTGTCCTAGAATTCACTCTGTAGACAAGTCTGGCCTTGAACTCACAGAGATTTGTCAGACAGGAGTTCTCTGTGTGGGCTTGGCTGTCCTAGAGCTCACTCTGTAGGCCAGTCTGGCCTTGAACTAAAGGCACGCACCACCACCGCCCACCTTTAACTTGTATTAAAGTGGGATACTATGTGATTCTTGAAGTTAATTCCATAGATAGCCTATTGCTCTTGATGGCATGTTTGTTTACAGATTTGATGTTTGTGATAGATTTGATTGATTTCTATGCCACTCTGATATTATTTATCTTTTAATAATTAGTATCAAAAAAGCTACAATGTTAAATTCCAGATAAATCTCTCTTTCACTCTTTGTCTTTCTCTATGTCTCTCTCTATCTCTCTCTCCCTCCCTCCCTCTCCCCCTGTCTCTGTCTCTCTCTCTCTGTCTCTCTCTCTCTCTCTCTCTCTCTCTCACACACACACACACACCACACTACACCACACACAGTTTAAGCCTCAGAAAAAACAGCAACTGAATGAGCCAAATAATTTCCATGGCTCTCACAAGAAGTATTGCTGCATTGATGTAGAACATATATTCTAGCTATTTTAATTATGGACCAATCAAATGATCTTGAGACTCTAAGCCTTGCAAAATTTTTCACTGGCATTTTTTTTTACCATATATACCATATATACAACTCTACTGGGCTGTGTGATTATAACTTTGAGTAAGTTTCCTAAACAAAATGATACCTATTCACACTCATTAAAAGCAATAAACTAAAATGTTGGTGTTGCCTTTGCAGTTTCTTCACTACTGATAACTGCTCTCTAGGACTGCTTCAATGTTTCTTTAAAGATGTCTTTGCAAAGCAAAACAAGAGCATCTACAATTTCTTAAGCCCTCTTGTGGTTTTGCTTATGTTCTTTGAAGTTTACTCTAAAAGGTAGACATGGGCACTAGAAACGCCAAGCTGAATGTCAGAAAATGGGGGGCTCCTTCCTGGCTGTGACACTCACTCTGCCCAGACTCCTGACTAAACTACTAACCACTCACTTTATTTTCTCTTAGTCTCATCATGCAACTTCTTACGGTTGTGATGAGGAACTAATATTTTTAAAGAGCCTGGAACACCCTTTGTGGCTCTTTATTGCCCATGGATGGAGCCCAGTTTGTTTTTTTTTTTTCTTTCTTTGACTGGCTCAGCGTGATTTCTCAGTGATCTGCATGTCAAATCCATTTGGCAGAATTGTGGTTCTGTAGATACAGTATCACACTGAGCATTTGTCTTTTGGATTTGGTTCATGTGCTATTTAAAGAGCAAAGTGCCATTGGTTGATGACATGGTGTGTGTGGAAACGAAATTTTAAAACGCATTCAAAGTTTCTTTTTATATCAAAGGTGTTTTGACTTGAGACTCTGAATGTTGAGAAAG
Organism: Alexandromys fortis; assembly: GCF_014885135.2. Lineage (NCBI taxonomy): Eukaryota > Metazoa > Chordata > Mammalia > Rodentia > Cricetidae > Alexandromys > Alexandromys fortis. The sequence continues at coordinate 7,958,825 of NW_026067896.1, forward strand.
ACACACGAATCTCTCTCCTTGATACAAGGAAGGGCTAGAGTCACCTGTGTTGGCTAGACATACTTTTAAATTTCTGCATTCATAGAAAAATAAAACTTTAAGAGAACCATGCAGCAGAAATTGTGAAAAATTTTGAATAACATTTATTCAAAGCAATATACTTATTTTCCTTTAATGTAAGAATTTAAAACGTTTGTTCTTTGTGTTTCTAAGAAGCCACTTTCAATCAAAGAGAGCCCACACTGTGCACTCGGACCCCCCACTCAAATCTACTTTCTTTCATTTCTTTTTTTTAAAGCTACATTCTTATTTTGCTCTCACTCTTTGTGTTTAGCCTGTTTTCTGCAGCTGTAACACAATATGATGCTCATTTAAAGTCCAAATTCCAGGAAAGGAAAAGGGTATCAAGAGGCCAGGAAAATGAAGGAATTTTGAGCAGTATTATGGAGATAAGACATACTGTATTCATTTAGGGCGCAGACAGCCACAAGTAGGCACTTACTGGCATTTATGAGGCACACACTGGCAACCATGAGCACACACCAAGACTGGCATACAAAGTGCAGGCACTGGGTAGGCACACAGGCCTGCAGGAGATGCACACAGGCAGATAGCAACAGTGCAGGCTCTGCCCCTGACACCTAACCTCAAGGTCATAGTTAAACAGGATGACACAAAAGTGTCATTTTTCAAAAAACTAGTTGTAAAACAGATTATGTCACCATTTACTTTTGGATTACCTTATACCTGGTGTTAATTATTTTTCTCATGACATACAGCCTTTCCTACCATTCTTGTTCCTTCTGATGTCTAGTGTCAGCTCATGTCTTTTCTCCATAGCTGGATACTTACAAATTAAAAAAAAAAAGTTTATGTAGCTCATAGTTTGGAGACTGAAACTCAAAGATCTGTTTGGGTTTTGTGAAGAGCACCATGGATGCTCACAAAATAGTAGAGTAGTAAAATTATGGTAGCTCCATGACAAAAGAATACTATGAGATTACAAGAAGCCAAGTCATTCAGGATCCAGTCTTGTTCTTTTGGAAACCACCTACTCTAGCAAGAACTAACTGGGGTTCCAAAAGAAGTACAATAATGCCTCCCTAGCCCTCTCACTAGGCTCCACTTCCTAACAGTTCACAATGGGGACACAATTTCTAGCACATGGACCTGTGGTGGACACACCCAGCCATATCTAAACCAGTGAACCCTCAACTGACTGCAAACTGGTTCTGGTCCTATCTGCTTGACTGAAATCTTCCCGAGGGAATGACATATAGTTTTTAAATTGATAACAAAGAACACCCGCCAATCTTGATTCTATCATATAGCTACATTTCGCAGTAATTGCAATCATAAATTTTACACGGTAATTTTCATAAACCATCTACATTTTACTGTCGCCTTTACTGCTGTTTGAATGGTTTTAGTAGGTTTTCCTCTCTGTCTAGCTTCTTTTCATTTATTTCCTACAAAATGTCATCATCAGCCTACTGTTTTCTAAGGGTCCGCTCTCTTGAGGTGACCCCGATTTTAACTATGGCCTGAGACTATTAATGATTATCAGCCCCCCTTTTTTCTTTGTTACTGAGGTGCTACCTGTTCTCTACTTGGAGGGGGGGTTGACAAGACCCATATGGGGTTTTTGAGTTGCTTAGAATACATTTTTTCTGAACACTGCTGCGACCCTGCTAGGCACCTCCTTTTTCTTCATTTCTTTGTCATTTCTCATCACATGACTTTTTTCTTAGGCGGGGCAGGGGTGTTGACATGTCCAGCTGTTAAAATTATATATCAAGATATGGCCAACATGACATGAGTAAAGTCTTCTGTGAATTCTAGAAAGTTTATCTTTCTGGTTCAGGGATTACTCATTCCCCCATTCTCTCTCTCTCTCTCTCTCTCTCTCTCTCTCTCTCTCTCTCTCTCTCTCTCTCTCTCTCTCTCTCTCTCTCTCTCTCTTAAACCTAGACTGAAAATGGAAAGCTCAATTGGGACTTTGCAATAATGAAGTAACTTTAAGGAGAAGAACCATTCAATAAGGGTGGGAGGCCAGAAAGACAGAAGCAGCTTGCTTCATTGATTATTTAGACCAGTTGTGGGGAAAAGATCTCAAAATAATAGTGGTAAAACAAGTGAGAAGTTTATTCCTTTTATACAAAAAAATGTCCAAGAATAAATAAGCCCAACAATGGTCTGTCTATCCATAGTTATTCTCACCCTTTCATTGCTATGTGTGACTTCGGAATAACAAGCTCAGCAAGCCATATAATACAGCCACCGTCTACATTTAATTTAAGGTCTAAGAAAGAAGGAACAGGAAAATCACGATGTTTCCCTTAAAAAAAAAGTTCAACAAGTTACATAGAGGACTTCTATTCGCGTCCCTCAGCCAGATTAGTCATGCATCAGGCTGAAGTGTTAAGATAGCCATGTGCTCAGCTAGAAATACTGACTGCCGGAGCGAGGAATGTGACAGAAACGGAGAGCAGCTGGCTGTTTCTGCTCCAACCGCTTACCCACGACTTCTGGACACATGAAAAAGAATGCCGTCCTTCACGGCGTCTCTTTAGTTAGGATTCAGTTACAGGCAGCCAAATGAGATGCTAATTGATAATTAGGACTCAAGGAAGGGGCCCTGAAAGTCACAAAGGAAAACCGTGGTTTATGGAAAGAAAACGCTGAACAGTAAGGACTTGGGTTGATGCTCGAAAATTGGTGATGATTCCAGGAGGGATACCCCATGTTCACTTGGACTATAGGATTAGGAACATGAAAGAGAAATCTGTGCTATCAGGCTATGCTATGTATCCATTTACCCTCATTCTCACCAGTACCGTCCTTCAAGCATTGAGGGAACAGTTGCTTTAGTTATCTGGAGAAGCTCTGTATATATTTGCACACACACACACACACACACATTCATATATTCCTATTAACATGAGCTAAAAAGTTCACAGAGTTGCTATTGATTATAAAAATAGGAAAAATTCAAACATCACACAAAAAGACAAACACATAAACTATAGTACGTACAATTTCTGAGTAGTCAAAGCTGAGGCCTACAGCTGTCTGTGGCTGTAAGAGAGACTGGTCAGTGGGAGAAGGTTCCTGAAGGACTTGTATTATCTGATATTGTTCTTTTTGTGGAAAAACCAAACCCAAGCAGAACAAAATGTACTGTGTTGGTTTGTACAACCAGATGATAAACTGTTCTTAACAAAAATATTTATATTAGTAACATAAGATTCAGCTTGCTATTGATCTCTGCGGAGAAGAGAAAGGGTATGGGAGCAGGCAGGAGCACCCATGTGATTAACTAAAAGGGGAGATACATGTTTTCAGCTTGAGTGGTTTAGGTTTACACTTTAAACTCACATGTCAAACTCTTTGTGTCAAGCAAGATATAATAAACCCCTGTTTTGTATATTGGTCTGGAACAGTACCTCAGATCAACCAATAAAGAAGGTAGCTTCTTTGGGTCACATAGGTTGATCATAGGTTACACCTGTGGGCCTGGCAGAATTGCTAATTTTATGAGAACTGCTATTTTCAAACTGGCCCCAAAGAAACACTAAGTTACAGGTTTCCTTATTATTAACCATAAAGGATATGCATAATGATGTTTCAGCTCTTGCTGCAAGATCTATTTTAAAACGTGTTAATTTAAGTTTAGAGGAAAATATCATTTGTAACATATATTGTTTGAAAAAGAACATGACATATAAAACCAGATACTTAGGAAGCAAGGCGACTTTAGAGAAGGACTACTTAGGGATGGTGGTGTTATGTGTGAAGCAGGAACCAGAAGGTTGGAAGACAGGGTGAGGATACTTAGCATTGTGAACCCATTTGCTCTGTTAGACTCTTGCTGCCTATGCATGCATTACCTGCTTGGACCACAGACTTAAAAGAGCACAATTATTCACAGGGCAGTCTGCTCCCTGCCATCCTTGCTAACTGTAACCACACCAGCTCTCTTTCTCAGATCCTTCCTTTGTGTAGAAGCCACTGTAAACACTGTAACACATTAGATCCCAGAATCCAAACATGAAGGAGACAGCTGTACTGTCTGTAGCTGTCGGACTGCAGGTTACGTATTCTTACAAACATATTCTTACTTTAGTCTATTTGCCTTCTTCTGACGCCTTCTCATTCTGAAGTGTCACCTAAGCTAGCCGCTTTTCTGTAAGCATGCATAGCAGAAAGTGTTCTAAATTAAAAGTGTTGCATGTTGCTCCTTGCTCAGTTACCTTCCACCTGTGTAAACCTGCCCCTCCGAGACCCTGGGTTGCCTATTATAAAAAGGAACCCGTGCCTCACGATAATGTAGGAGACAGGAACCTGAATGTGTCACAACAAGTACGAATTGTTATTATGACCCAGTGTCACATTTTACTCAGTAAGACTATAAATCAATAGCGATGCTATAACTGAAAACAATTTGGAGAGCATGTCTGCTGGTAGCACAGTTGACATTCCCTCCATCCTTGTTGCTTTACATAGTCAACCGTTTTCATGCATAGCGACAGCCTTGAGACAGACCAACGAGAACACAGTGAGCACACTTTCAGCAGGAAATGTTAAATTATACACATCTGCTGTCATGGGCTGAGTCTCCACTAATGCATGGGTTGGTGTTCTCAGTTGAAAAAGAAGAAAATGATGCTATGATGTTTACAGTACATGAATAAATTGAACACTGGGTGATAAAGTGGAACATAATTTATGCTTTTTTCTTCCTCTTAAAAGAGTATCCTGGCAATACTACCACAGAATTCGCCTAGCTTCTCTCTTCTTTTGGGTAATCTGCTTCTTTGAAAAATGCTGGCATAGAACAACAAAAATCCTTACCAGAAATTAAATAGAAAATGGGAAAACAATTTTATTGATTAGAAAAATTATCATTCTTGAGAAATAAATGCAGAATTCTAGCAGGCTTATCAAAGCAAAACGATAGCTGTGTTTTGTGCTGCTAGGACATGAGAGAAAGGCAGAAAATACCAAGCTTTCTTGTTTTTACAGCCTTGTAAAGTTACCTGGCACACTTGTCTGGGCTTTGGCTTCTTTTCATTTTTCTTGGCTCTTATAATAGCTGGAACTAAAAAACATTCTTCTAGAGAGCTTTATCTATTTGGTGATTTAAAAAAAAATTCAATCTATAATGTCAATAAGCTCAGACCTCTCAGTTTAATTTTGCACAGAATTTTATTTTTCTCTGGGGAGTATTTCTATGCCTCCCACCCCTGAGCCCTTCACCTCCCTCCAGCGTCACTCTGAGAGCAGCTTCCCAAAAGGAGGGAGGATAAAATTGCGGGGGAACATGTGAACACAACCCACGTGGAAGTCTTTATTTAGAGAGCTTTTATCCACAGATTTAAAAATGCCAACCAAGGTATTCAGTACTCTTCTAGCAGTAGATGGGTAATAAAAGAAGGTGCCTAATGCTTGGTACACCTACATCCCGGAGGACTTAGCATTTCTCTTATGTTGCCACTGCTGATGGAATCACTTTTCTGGAATCATATATAGGGATCACAATAGCAATTGGAAGACCTTTCTGGACAGCAAATTCAGAGTGCGGATCTTGGACTCAACCTGATCTCATGTCAGATTCTTTGGGTGATTTCTTTTTAATTTTTTTATTGTTTTTATTGAGCTATATATTTTCTCCACTCCTCTCTCTTCCACTTCCCTCACCTCTTACCATCTCTCATGGTCCCCATGCTTCCAATTTACTCAGGAGATCTTGACTTTTTCTACTTCCCATGTAGGTTAGATCCATGTGTGTCTCTCTTAGGGTCCTCTTTGTTGTCTACATTCTCTGAGATTGTAAATTGTAGCTTTCTTCCTTCCTTCCTTCCTTCCTTCCTTCCTTCCTTCCTTCCTTCTTTTTTTTTTGCTTTATGTCTAAAAGCCACTTATGAATGAGTGCGTATGATATTTGTCTTTCTGGGTCTGGGTTACCTTACTCAATATGATGTGTTTTAGATCTACCTACTTGCTCACAAATTTCAAGATGTCATTATTTTTTTTCTGAGGTGTAGAACTCCTTAATTGCATAAATGTTCCACATTTTCCTTATCCATTTTTTTGCTGGGTTGGGCCTGCTTCCTTGGAGGTTACCGATTCACACCCAGTCCCACAGAAATCTCTGGATCAGACTTGCTCCCTCAGTGGTGGCTGCAGAGGTAGCTGCCTCAGGCCTGCTCCTGCTAAAGTTGCTGGCTCAGGCCTGCTCCAGCAGAGGTCACTAGCTCAGGCCTGTTCCCACAGATGTCCCTGGCTTGTGCCTGCTAGCTCAGAGGTCCCTGACTTTCACCTGGTCCCCAGAGGTCTCTGTCTTGGGCCTGTTCCCATAGTCGTTGTTCATTTGTACCTGCTGTGGCAGAGGTTGCTGGCTCAGGCCTGTTCCCACAGATGTTCCTGGCTTGGGTCCAGTCCTGCAGAGGTCTCTGGCTTGGGCCTGCTCCCTCAGCAGTTGCTCTCCTTGAGTAATTCCTAGCCATATAGTTTGATTGCTTTGCTGTGGGAGTAGGGGTGGGGGTTAGAATTTTACTGTATTTCAAATAAACAGAATAAAACAAGGGGAATTTCAAATTTCAAACAGTATCATTCACATCTTAGGAGATGACAAAATGATCAAAAGGTATGCTTAAGGTACTGGAAAGAGGTTCTATCTGATGTCACAAAACATGTGTTTGACTTTCTAAAACAAGTGCTCCTTCAGGTTGGCCTCTTCATTACCTGTCACAACTCAAGGGACTAACCACCTAACATTTCACATGCTCCTGAGCTGACCAAGCATGGTGAAACTTAGGGTTCAGTAAAATATTTCTATAAAGGGCCAGTGATGAAATCTTTAGGCTTTAGTTTGCCATAATCCCAGTTTCAATCATGCAATTCTTTGAAGGACAGAGGTAACCCTAGATAATGCGCTGACAAGAGTTATTTTCCCATAGACTTTATTTATGAATCGCTAACATCAGTATTTCATACTTGCGCTTAATTACATGTACATTAATCTGCTTAGAAAGTTTTGCATGAGGAGGTAGTAACCGATGTGCAAGGTTGTGTTATCTGATGTCTGTTTTGATTCTAATGACATTTCTCTTTCTCTTGCCACCTGTGCAACATTCAAATGCTACCCCAAGGAAACTAATTTCCATGGGAGGATCATTTGACTGAAAAGGATTCATGTTCACTTCCCATCCAAACAGAAATGATTATATTACTAGCTAATGGATATTTGAAATTAGATGAACTATTAAATTATCTCAAAATGAAATATCCTGTTCTTCCCTCCTGACATACACTTTCCAACACAGAGTTCTGAAATTGCCTGTGTTTTTTTTTCTACTTAGGGGTTGGTTTCTTTGTATATTCGAAATTAGTCACAGACATTACTTGGACTATCTGGCAATAATGTTTCTTTGTTTATGTCTGCGGCATTGTGATTTATAGTAAGAAATTTATACTTTCTCTTTATCTAGTAATAAATATGAGTGGGGGTCCTAAACACGTGGGATCTCTGAAGCTGAGTTATTCTGTACACTAAAAGTGACTGGGAGTGGAAAGCTTTCCTATTTTGCCTCGAGAATGAGGCTCTATGTCAGGAGACTCAGCTCTGCGATTGGAAGGTGAGAACTTGTATCCATTTATTCTATTCCTTCTCTGTTCCAGCTTTAGGCCAGAGAGAGTAGCTAATTGTCAATAATTTAGTCAGCAATTCTATTAGCAAGGTTCCCAAGAAAATCCAAGAAGACAGAGCTTTGAGAATGGGAGTGACAATTGGATGTTTGGGAGCACAGTGTGTCTTGGCAAGAGCGTGAGAGTTGTTAAATACAGCCCCACACTGTGCCTTGTATATCTCTTGAGTCTGACTATTCTGGAACAGTGTTAATTTTTTTTTTAATAAAAAACTGATAAACAAACTTAAAAATTTGCTTAATGTTATGGCCAATCTAGAACACAATTCACTCTTGAATGAGCTGCGATGGGCCAGAGGCAAAGGAAACAACATGGATTGAACACTGGATTCTGAAGCTGAGGTGGTCCCTTGGGACTGAGCACTCAACTTGTGGGATTTGACAGTAACACCAAGTAGACAGCATCAGATGAGGGAAACATGGTAAGACACTAGGTTAGAATCAGAAGTCGAATCCATGACCTAGAAAACCTCACATACTACCTTACCAGGTATATTGTATGTGACGTAATCATGAGAAAAACACTTTCCTATAAATCATAAATAATTACAAACTGCTTGGTCTATTCCTTCAAGGTTCTTATTACCTAGATCTTACAACTTAAATGAACCAATTTCTATTTATCTATGTATTACCATGTGCTCTATGGCTTACGGAAATGCTCTGGCATCTTATTCCTCCAGCAGCTCATGGTGGCTCCCTCACTCCATCTTCTTTCTCCCTGTATCTCTGTTTGGATTTCCTGCATGGCTGTATTCTGCCCTGCCAGGGGCCAAAGTAGCTTTTCATTACCAATGGTAACAAGGCATATTCACAGCATACAGAAGGGCATCCCACATCAAGAATGTGCACTGTTCAGAGCTCCAGAAAAGTAACACAACAAATAAGAGATATATATGGATGGATAGATAGACATATAAGGAGAGAAAGTTTAGGAGGCCTACTTTATATAAGCTAAGCATCATACCATCTTGTCTGAAAGTTGGAGACTCAGTACCTGAGCTGCATATAGTCCAACATCAAAGGCTTAAAAGGCACAAAAGGAAGACATCACATATGTCAGTGGGGGAGAAGATGGTGGAAAGACAAACTCTAAAGCCACCTCCAGAGAAGATAAGTTCTCTCACATCTACTTGTCTGCCGAGGCCTCAAAAGATGGATCTCATTCATCTACACTGGACAAGGCAGTCTGCTGCACCCAGGACTCTGTTTTGAACCTTACATGAAACACTTTTACAGATACACCCAGAATTAAAGTTTTTCGCTGAAAATCTTAGTGCTCTGTAAGCTTGTCGAGTTGGTCTATTTGGATGATCAGAGAGAATTCCCTACCCTTGTCTCTTCCAATATTTTAGCTGAATTCTTTCATGTGACTTTGGAACGTCATCTTGAATACTTTTTTTCTGTTTTAAGTTTTAATTTTTTAAAAGAAAATCTCTTTTGTTTTATGGTCAAGAAATTCTGCTGACCTGCCTTAAGCACCATTATCTTTTCCTTTCCCCAACTCATCTTCTGCTAACATCAGAGAATAAGCTCATTATCTGATATATTTGGTAAGTCTGGACCTCTGGAATTGCACTCCACTCTTTTCTATGGTTGTATGTCTGTGAGAAATTCTCATCTCTCCACTTGTGTCTCCCTTGCTTCCGCTAGTCCTATTTTCATTTTGTCAAGTTCTCTTAATCACCTTGTGGTTCTACCATGTGTTTCGCTTTTAGATCTTCTTCCTTTCAGTATTTTCCTTGCTGATCTAGGGTCATGTTTTCTTGTGTATTTGCAAATAATGTAATTTTGCAGCATGTTAGTCATCCTTAATATGTGGTGGAGGATGAAGACTGTAATAATTACTTCTCCAGAGCACATGCCAGTTCTGCTGATATTAGGATTTGGTGGGGACAAGTGAGTGTCATAACCTCACGCTTGGCAGATATTTGAAGGAGAAGGTTGGACCTTCCACTTCAACAGAGCTTGAGATATGAAAACTATTTATGCTTTTATGAAAAGGATTTCCCCTATTTCACTTTTTCTTCTCTTAGAATAATGCAGATTACATGGGTTTGGAGAACCACAATTAGGAAGTTTTCCCATAATTTTGAGTGCTTTATTAGTTAATTAATCATATACTTTTCTCATAATTTTAGATTGATAAACTTGATAGATGTTTCTTAGAGTTGACTAACCCTCTCCACTTCAACATTGTGCTATGAAGTTCACTCAAGACATTTACATGTAGAATTTTGGACTTTACAGTTTGTAATTTTCACTTGGTTCTTCTTCATGCCTTCAAGTATGTTGTTGAAATATCTCATCTGTTTTCTCGTTACAAGTTCCATCTGATTTCTCATTTTTATTGAAGTTTGTATTTTAAATAAACGAATCTATATTAATTTAAAGCGGCCATCTGCCAATTCCAATGAGCACATGTCTGAATTGTGACTGCCTCTTCACTAACTCTTCTCATGTATAAATCATATGTCTAATTAGTTTAGATTAGGTGCCAGGTATTGTAAGTGCTGTCTGAAAGCAGGTATGGTTTACATTGCCTAACTTTGTTTCCTTTGATATCTAAATATACCAGATTCTCTTGATGCTGTTAAGATTAATCTATGCTTTGTCAAGGTATAAAAACACTTCAGTTTTCTCCTTGGTCCAATGGCCCAATTACTACTCTGTGTTTTGGCTCCTAACCAATTAGTCCTGGCTTTCCCAGGTGTCAACTGACTATGTCAGCTATTTAATGCAGCCTGCCTACTTGGGTTGGAATCCCCTCTACATCTACCCATATGGTATCACCAATTATCTCTCACATACTCAGTAACTTCCCTGATGTTCTTCACATGTTTTGTTCTATGTAAACTTATCCTAGCTCTCAGGTATGGAAATATTACAGACATCTCTCTTAGAAGTCTTAGCATCTGACTCCACACTTCCCTTCTCTCTGCTAACCAGACTCAAATTCAGCCACCACAACAGCACTGACCTTCATTCAACCAATGCTTTTTCAAGTAAGAGAAATTATTTTCCTATTTGCATTTCATCTTCTTATGTCAGCATCATGATCAGATGCTCTGGGGTGGGGGGAAAATGTGAACCTACCTTCCTGTTCCTGCTTTCTGATTGTAGAATACTCAGATTGCCCTCAGCTACTTGGAGGTTACTGTTCCATTCTCATGATAAAAATCTCTTTTTTACCCCTTGTGGTAATCCCTTTAAACTTTTGATGATCATCCTTCTGCAAGCAAAAGGATTTATTAAATGCAAACCAATAAAAACCAAGAGTTAATATGCAAACAGACTATCAGTGCAAGAAAGAATGCAAAACTGGAATATTGGGATAGATATAAAGTTCTTAGAGATGATCATGGGATCAGCAGTTATACAAAGATTGCATGTGCCAGGTAAGTATGCCCTCCTCCGGGGAGATCACAGATAGACAGCTTTGATAACCAAGCCTCAATTTATTGCTTCTGACACTTTACTAGACCTCTATACTCTTGTTTCATCTTCTGTAAACATTATATAATACTCAAAATAAAAACCATGAAACCCACTTTAGGAATAAAATAAAGTTATCAGTATAAAGTGGTTTAGAAAAGCACAGAAGAAATAATGTACATCTGACATGAGATTATAATTCAAACACACATTTTTAAAGGTCTTTTCACACTGATTGAGAACTATCCATTTCTTTCCTCTAGGCAGGACAAAGTTGTTTACAGAAGAAAATTCTTGGGTAGAGAGCTGATAGAATAACATGATTTCCACATCAATCTTTTTTCCAAAGACACGATAACATCATGATAATCAAGGAGACACCTCATTAAATGTTTTGATATTGAACTGTTCTTTATGAACTGGCATCATCATCAATCTTCTATATCAATGGCTAACGTTCCCAGAGTATCAACTCTTCTCTCTTTTCTTTTAAAGATTTCTGTTACATTAAAAATAACTTTCTATTAAAATGAGCCTTTTTAAAGACTCTGTTATATTAAAGAGCTTTTATTGAATATCATCATCATTCTCCGTTCTCATGGTATTGCAATGCAACAACTGTATTCTATGTGGATTAAATTTTCTAAAGAAAAGTAAAATTTGGACATGGGAGTATTATGTGTTCTAGGTTTCCATTCTGCAGTTTACTTGCTCTTTAAGCATGGACGGGTTTATTCCTAAGCTTATGGTTTTCATCTTTAAATTAGAAGTGAAATGTTTATCATCCTCATAGAACATGTGTAATGACGGAAAGAGCTCTCTTGAAACCCCACTCCATATAGAGTGCAGTTAAAGTCGGTGCTGCCTTCAGCATTCATTGTCAGTGTCTTAATAGTCATTTGGGTTACTTAAATAATTGGCAATTTTCTTTTGCCTCTGAAACTGCAACTTTAAACTCACTTTTACAGATGCTCATGCACACACACACTAACCTCTCCTTATTCTCCTTCCTAGATTTTAACATAATAAAACATAAGATAAAGTAAAGCAACAACAATAACAACAACAATAAAATATAATGGAATTAGACAAAACAAACAAACAGAAGGAAAAGAGCCCAAGAGAAGGCACGAGAATGAGAAACCTACTAATTCACCTACTCAGAAACCTCATGAAAACACCAAACTGGAAGCCACGGCAGATATCCAGAGAACCTGGTACAAACCTTGCATACCCTGTGCACGCCCCCTCAGTCTCTGTGAATTCATGTATGTCTTACCATGTTGACATAGAGGGCCTTGTTTTCTTTGTGTCCTCTAGCTTAAGCTTCTGCACTGTTTCTAACTACTGTTCTTCATTGCTCCCTGAGCCCAGAGAAGAGAGATTTGATGGAGAGATCCCATTTAATGATGTTTCCATTCTTTATCTATCATCTCTCTGCATTTGCTCCCATTTGCTGCAGGAGGAAGCTTCTCTTATAGTGTTAAACAAGGCACTGATATGAGTATAGCAGAATATCATTAGGAGTTATTTTATTGCTACGTTTTCTAAAACAATTGTGTTTGGCTTTACCTTAGGTCCCTAGGATACCTCGTCTGTGATTCGTGGCCACTCAAGTAGTGTGGGTAGGGTTTCCATCTCATGGAATGGGTCTAAGTCAAGTAAGATGTTTGTTGGTTACTACTGCAAGCTTTGGGCCACCATTGCACTAGTATATTTTGCGGGCAGAACAAGGCTATAGATAAAGAGTTTGTGGATGGCTTGGTGTTTACATTTCTCTGTTGGTAACTTTCAGAGTAACTTCCTGTACCAAAGATGCCAGAATGTAGGGGTGAGGCTATTTGTAGTTATCAGCTTAACTTCTTGATGTCCGGTGACTTGCGTGGGTATTGTCCTCAGAAATGGGACTTTAATGTCAGTTTGTGGAGAATGACCTACAATTTTAGTAATGACCACAAATGTTCAGGGATTCCCACTGTATCTTTTAGGCCAACATTTGATTAGATGCAAGCCAATTCCAGTATCAGAAGCTTCATTTAGATGTCCAGTTGGGATATCTCCCCTATTTGGTTATTTCATTTTGATTGAGATTTCTTTTATATATGTATATATTTGAGGAAGTTTCTATTATATTAGGTTTCCATGCTACCCCTCAAATGACCCTTAATTTGAACTATCTTTCTCTGTATTTCCTTCCTGACCTACTTCTCCCCTTCCCACCAAATCCTTTCATTCCAGCCCTGCCCATTAGTTTCATAACTGCCTATGCAATTTCTTAACCAAATTGATTTGTTCTCCCTAGACCTTGACTCTATATCTAACCTCTATGGCTCTACAAATTGTAATTAAGTTGTCATTGACTTAACAACTTATATCCACATATAAACATATACATACCACATTTATCTTTCTGGGTCTGGGATACCTCACTCAGGATAATTTTTTCTAATTCCATTTATTTATCTGCGAATTTCATGATTTAATTATTTTTAGTGAATGAATAATACACCATTCTGTAAATGTACCACATTTTCTTTTTTTAAAAAAAAATATTTATTTATTTATTATGTATACAATATTCTGTCTGTGTGTGTGTCTGCAGACCAGAAGAGGGCACCAGACCTCATCACAGATGGTTGTGAGCCACCATGTGGTTGCTGGGAATTGAACTCAGGACCTTTGGAAGAGCAGGCAATGCTCTTAACCACTGAGCCATCTCTCCAGCCCGTACCACATTTTCTTTATCCATTCTTCTGTTGAGGGACATCTACATTGTTTCTAAATTTTGGATGTTGTGAATGGAGCAAAAATGAGCATTGTTGACAAATGTCTCTGTGATAGGATAAAGCATCATTTGGGTATTAGCTCTAAGAGTAGGAGAGATAGATTTTTAGAAAGATAGATTCTCGTCTTCCCGAGAATCTGCTGTGCCTCACTGATTTCAATATTTCCATAGTGGCTTTAGAAGTTTGCACTCCCCCTGGCAATAGATGAACGCTCCCCTTACTCCATATCCTTGCCAGCATGAGCTATCACTTGTTTTGTTGCTCTTAGCCATCCTGACAGATGTAAGATGAAATCTCTAAATGGTTTGATATAGAAATGGTGAATAGAAGTGCTTTAAGTGTTTCGCAGCCATTAGAGTCTTCTCTTTGGAGAATTCTCTGTTTAGATCTGTATCTCACTTTTAAATTGGGTTTTCTTGAAATTTAGCTTTTGTGTTTTTTATATATTTTGATCTTAGCTCGTTATCAGATGTGTAGTTTGTAAAAATATTTTCCCATTATGTAGCCTGCTGCTTTGTTCAAATGATGGTGTCCTTTGTTGCACATAAGCTTTTCAGTTTCATGTGGTCCCATGTATTAATTGTTGATCTTAGTGCCCATGCCATTGGCGTTCTGTTCAGAAAGTCTTTTCCTGTGCCAATGAGCTCAAGGCTCTTTTATAAGGTTCCTCTATGTGGTTTTATGCTGAGGTCTTTGTTACATTTGGAGTTGGTATTGTGTAGGGTGATAAATATGGATCCATTTCTACATGCAACTCTCCAGTTTGACCAGCACCATTTGTTAAAGATGCTGTCTTTTTTCCAGTATATATTTTCAGCTTCTTTACCCCAAATCTGGGGACTATAAGTGTGTGGATTTATGGGTCTTCACTTTAATTTCATTGATCAGTGTGTCTGCTCCAAGTGGTTTTTATTATTATTGTGAATGGTGATACCTCCCACAGTTCTTTTATTATTCAGGATTACTTTAGCTTTCCTTTGTGGCTGTGAGTATGCATTTGAACACACGAGTATGTGTATTTCCATATAAAACTGAAAATTGTGTGGGAGCCCACAGAAGAGAGACCATTCCATATAGACCAAAGTTCAGAGAATTCAAGCCTATTCTTGCTCCTTCAAGGACATTTGACTCAGGGAGTGGCTGCTTACTGTAGGATGCTTTTTCTAAGGTGTGGTCACTGCATGTCCTGCCTAAACAACAGAATGCTTAACTCAGGATATAGTTGACTGATGTTTCAGGTATTGAAGCAGGTAATTGTTCTGTTTGTTCTTTGTATCATGTTAAATCAGTCTTTTGCTATCCATCTCCCCTTTTGGATTGGGGAATATAAGCACTTGGAAAATAAACATGGGCAAATTCAGTATTCACTGGATTACCTTGTAGATTGTTTTTGGTATGATATCTACTTTTACTGTATTTATCCTACTGCTCCATGGAAGATATGCCCATCTTCAGATATCTTCTTTAATTTCTTTCTTCAATGTGTTAAAGGTTTATCATACAGGCGTTTCACTTGCTTGGTTAGAGTTATCCCAAGGCATTTTCTATTATTTGAGGCTACTGGGAAAGGTGCTGTTTCCCTTATTTCTTTCTCTTTCCATTTGTCATTTGTATATAAGAGTGACTCATTTTAGATAGTAAGTTTTGTATCCAAGTAGTTTTCTAAAAGTGTCTATCAGCTGTAGGAGTTTCCCAGGGGAATTTTAAGATGCATTTATATATACTATTATGTCACATGCAAATAAAGATATTTGACTTCTTTTCCAATTTGTACCCTCTTGAACCTTCAGTTGTCTTATTGTTATAGCTAAGACTTCAAGAACTATATTAAAAAGGCATGTAGAGAGTGAACAACTTTGTTTTTTTTCTGATTTAGTAGAATTATGTTTCTTTCCATTTAGGTTGATGTTGGCCATGGACTTCCTGAAAGCAGCCTATGTTATATTGAGGTATGTTTCTTGTATCCATAATCTATCCAGGACTTTTTATCATGATGGGGCATTGGTTTTGAATCAAAGATCTTTTCTGCATTTAATGAGATAAGCATGTGTTTTTGTTTGTTTATATAATGGATTACATTTATATAAATTATATAAATATATAAATTTATATATATAAATTATATATATACCATTTCTACATCTCTGGGATGAAGCCTACTTGATCTTGGTGGATCTTTTTTATGTGTTCTTGAATTTGTTTGTAGATATTTTATTGACAATTTTGGCCTTTTATTCTTCCAAAAAATAGATGGTTTGTAATTATCTGTCCTTGTTGGGTCATTATGTGGTTTGTGTCTCAGGTTAACTAAAGCATTGCAAAATGGATTGGGCAATGCTCTTTTTGTTCTGTTTTGTGGAGTAATTTAAGAAGCATTGGCATTAACTCTCCTTTGAAAATATGGTAGAGTGCTGTACTAAAACCATCTTCCCTGGACTCTAATTGATGGGTAGAATTTAAAGGACTGCTTTTATTTTACTTGGGGATATAGGTCTGTTTGAATTGCTTATCAGATCTTGATTTAACTTTGGTAACTGATATTCATAGAGAAAATTATCCATTTATTTAAGCTTTTCCAAAGTGATTGAATACAGATTTTTAAGTATGTCCTTATTATTTTCCAAGTTTCAGTTGTTATGGCCCCATTTTTTCATTTACAATTCTGTTAACGTGGATACTTTCCCTCCATCTTTAATTAATATGTTCAAAGATTTGTAAACCTCCATGAGTTTCTCAAAGAACCAACTCATTGTTTTATTGATTATTTGTATTAGTTTTTTTTATTTTTAGCCCTTAATTTGATTATTCTTTGTCATCTCCTTCTTTTGGGTATGGTTTCTCCTTTTGGTTCTAGTGTTTTTAGGGTTAAGTTACTATTGTGAGATATGATTTTTTTTAATGTAAGCACTTAGTTTTATAAATTGTTACCTTCATAATAATGTCTCATAATTTTGGATATGTTGTATATTCATTTTTATTTAATTCTAGAGCATTTTAAATTTTTTTCTTGATATCTGTCTCAACTTTTTTTTTCATTCAGTACAGAGTTTTCTGTTTGTATGAGATTATAAACTTTCTGTTGTTTCTTTGCTATTGATATCCACCTTTAATCCATAGTCTTCAGCCAGGATGCAAGGAATTATCTCAGTTCTCTTGTATCTTGCTTCTTGTCTGAGTGTGTAATCAGTTATGGAGAAGGTTCCTTGAGGTATTAAGAAGGAATAATCTTTTGTGTTTGGGTGAAATGTTCGGTAGATGTCTGTTACGTCTGTTTGGTTTAGAACGTCATTTTTTCCAGCATTTCTCTGTTTAGTTTTGTCTGGATGACCTGTTTGTTGCTGGGAGTGGAATAGTAAACACTCCTACTGTCAATGTATATACATCAGTATGTGATTTAAGCAATAGTAGTGTTTCTTTTACACACTTTGGTGCACTTCTGTTTGGTGCATTGATATTAAAAATTGCAATGTCCTCTTGGTAAATTTTTCCTTTGATGAGTATTTAGTGTCTTTCCCCATCTCTTCTGATTAGCTTTGATTTGATGGCTGTTTTGCCAGGTATTAAACTGGCTTCTTAAGTATATTTATTTGTATCTTTTGTCCATGTATTTTTTCCCCTTGAGTTGATGTCTATCCTTGATGTTAAGGAATGTGTCTTAGATACATCAAATGATCACTCCTATTTCTGCAGCAATTTTTTTTTTAGTCTGTGTCTTTTTATTGGGAAATTGAGACCATTGGTGTTAAGAGATGTCAATGGGTAGTGTTTGCTGATTTCTGCTATTTTGTTGTTGTGATGGTATTGCTGGTGTGTGTGTGTGTGTGTGTGTGTGTGTGTGTGTGTGTGTGCTCTTTGGATTCACTAGTCTGAGATTATTTATTTCCTTTGTCTTCTTGGGTGTGGTTAAGACATTTTTGTTTTAATTTTCCTTTGAGTGCCTTCTGTAGGGCTGGACTTAGTAATAAATACTGTGTAAATTTGGTTTTTATAGTGGAATGTTATATTTTCTCCATCTATTCTGATCTAAAGTTTTCATGTGTTTAGTAGCTTTAGCAAAATCTTTGAAAAAGACGAATAATCATTTTGGCTATTTTTAGAATGTAATATAAAATAATGCATAAAATAAGAAAATAAATATAGAAATGCCACTTAAAACTATGTGACATTAGTTTATAAATTGATATTAAGGGGCATATTTTACAATGGAACACAATTGATTATGGGCAGCATTGAGTTTTACTACTTTCTTTTAAAAGGCCCAATTCTAATAAAAATAGTTGAATTAACTAATTTAAGTCAATTCTGATTTTACATTCTATACTTTACACTTTGCTTTCTTGAGCTATTAAGTAAAATATATGATTACAACTTTCATTAATGATTCACGTACTTATTAAATAAATGAGAAATTCATTTTAAATGAAAAATCCATATAAAATAGGCACTAGAGATGAAAGTTAATATATATATACAATTATTACCACAGTAAAATGAATTTAATATTTAAATAAGACTTGTAGTCTAAGTAAAAAAAAATCAAAGAAAAATGCATACTGCCAAGAATTAAAGATTATAAGAAAGGCCTAATTTTATGTATTTGCCATTCATTTAATGATTAAAAGAATCCTGAATTTAAAAGGTAATATCTTATAATTATTTGAAATCAGCACTGAAGTAATACCATCCAGTGAAAAGCAAAGTACAGTTGAGAATTAGTTTTTATGTTTAATTTATTTCTAAGTTTCACGGATACTTAATTCTATTATTAAACTTCTACACAACTTTCATTTTCTCTACTTCTGTCTATCTAATGAGAGGCAGCATCCCAAAACTTGGAGCTATGAACCCACCAGTTGATACAGACATGCTATTTTATCATTCCTACAATTCGGATGAATTAGGAGATGATAGCAAAACATCTGACTTTAGAATTCTGGAACAAACTGCTCATCTCAGATCTGTCTTCATTAGCAAGGTACATAGAAACCCCGCTTCTCTCTTACCTTTTCTAATTTAGAATAAGTAAAAGTCCCAAAGATATGAACCACCGTCTTGTTGCTATAGTGACGATGACTGAGTCTATAGACACATAGTGTGGAACGCTATGGAAGTCCGAGAAGGAAGTTGGATTAGAGAAAGTTTCCTGACCTGGGGACAGCACATGGCCTAGCATTATGGTGACAAAGTTGCTTATTATTTCTAATAGATGCCCTTGTGAACCACAGAGCTCAGTTATTCTAGTAATCATTCCATCATTCCTTAGAAGACAGAAGGCCATGTCCAAAGAAACAAAATTCCGTTCTTTCATTTGCAATTTTGAGATTTATAAAGAAGTTCAGCTTTTACAGAGACGGCATTTCTTCCTGTTTGCAAAAGGAGACTGTAATGCCTGACTAGGACTATGTAGGTTGAGTGATCAAAATGTTCCTTGATGAGAATAATTTAATAACAAATATGTAACCTTGTAGCGAAACCTCTGTAAAGTCCTTTGCAACGGCTATATTTTGTCAGGCTCTACAAATTATATTTATTTCAGCATAAACAGCTCTTAATAAGGAAATAAATGATGCTCAATTCAACTACTGTAGTATTCTGAGCATTAATCCTTCACCACCCTTCTTAGAGAATTCTTTCGCTGCACGGAGGATGAAGTACTTACATTTATTGGAGAAGAGACCTTAACAAAGTTGATTTAAGTGCTTTCTGCTGTGAACTGCTTCTCCTTTTAAAAAGCCAATAAATTACCTTTAATGCCTCTAAGAAGTAGCCATATATGTACTTTTAAAATTTATAGTTGTGACAGAGAAATGAGCCTAATGGTACCAGAATGAATAATGCATCCACGGGCTAAGCTCCTAGGATTTCTTTGTCCCAAGTCTTCCCTGTAGCCCCAGCCCAGTCCAGCATCGAACCAGAACATTTCTCAGCAGTAAAAGGGCTGCAGCAGACGCTCATGTATATACTATGACTCAGTTACCACTCGATCATTTATGAACGAAATGCTGTTTTTCTTTTCTACTGAATTTAGTGCTTCATTTTCAACTCACATAATTAAAAAGAAAGACTTTTCCCCCTTTGTCCCACTGAATATTTACAAATAAAAATTTAAAACTAGAACATATTTCGGGGCAATTTTCAGTTCTTTCACAGAGAGAGCAGTAGCAAGGCCTTATTGTATAATGGATTTTCATTATAAAGCATGTATAAATTTAACATACTTCCAGTTCTGGGAATAACTTGGACAAATTACTCTAAAAAAAAACCCTGTATAAAAAGAATACAACAAACAATAGCCACAAATAACACAGCAAAAAATACTTCTAAAAATTTGAAGAAATAAAATTAAAAATGTCAAGAGCCAGCAAGTAAGCCTTGCTAATGGAAAACAGTGGCCAAACAAACCCAGTCAAAAAGAAATATGATTTCACTGATCCTGGATCAGCAAATGGTATGGCTGGACAGTGCTGGATGCTGTGAAAGATGGGGAGGAATGGGAGCACTCACCTGGTTTTGGTGTTGTAGGAAGTGCAAAGCCTCACATGAAAAGATGGCCGGTACTTGTTCCAGAAATTCTCAGATCAAAGAGTGGTTCTCAGCTAATGCTGGTATCAGATAAGTTTTTTTTTTTGTTTTTTTGTTTTTCGAGACAGGGTTTCTCTGTAGCTTTGGTGCCGATCCCGGAACTAGCTCTTGTAGACCAGGCTGGCCTCGAACTCACAGAGATCCGCCTGCCTCTGCCTCCCAAGTGCTGGGATTAAGTTTTTTACAGTGGAAAGTCTGGACTCAATCAAACTCATGGATAAATGATGAAAAATAGGATTTGAAGAAAATACAGCTGTCTAATGATAATACCACCCAACGAAACCACTCATATAAGGCTTAAAAACACAGAAATCAATAAAATACATAATATTATTATAGTAAGTATATGGAATATTTGTAACATTTAAAATATACACATAAAATACATACATTTAAAATAAGAATATAAAAACAGTTATGGGGAAAACTAAATCAAATTTCAGAGAGCTTTTATATCAATGGTAATAAAGAGTTATGTGACATTAAAGAAAGGCAAAGGGTTACAGTTCTATCCCAGAATGACTTATTCATTAGGATTTCTATAAAGAAGGATAGATTTAACTACCAGCAAATGTGAACAGTTTTACATGCTATTGGGGGAAAAAAGCTTAATTGCAATATTTTAGGGGAGAGATTTAAAGGTATTTGTCAAAATTTAAAGTGCACACATATCATTCAACAATTATTTACTTTTAGGATTTACTCTGTAAGCCTAAATGATGAGAAAATTTGAAACATTATAGAAAGAACCAAATTACAAGACTCAGGTAATGAAGAACCTATAACTATTGAATAAATGAGCTAGCTTTCCCAGGACTCCCGTGTAGACTGGGTGGACAAATCGGGGCACAAGGCGGAGCTGTGCAGATATAATTTCACCAGGGTAAGAAGAATGCATGCTTAAGAACACATTCGTGTGAGCATCTGCAAAAAAAGAAAGAAAGAAAGAAAGAAAGAAAGGAAGGAAGGAAGGAAGGAAGGAAGGAAGGAAGAAAGAAAGAAAGAAAGAAAGAAAGAAAGAAAGAAAGAAAGAAAGAAAGAAAGAAAGAAAGAAAGAAAGAAGAAAAAAGTACTTGGAAGTTGTGGGATTAAAGGCGTGCACCACCACCGCCTGGCTATAAAAACTTTTAAATGTCTGTTATCTGAGAGAATAGGTACTACCTTAACTTCCTATTGGTTTCTAGATCTCAATATTTCTTTTCAAAAATTAAAATAGTTTTTTTTCCATACCATTTATTCTTAGTATGGTTCCCCTCCCCCAACTCCTACCAGATTCTCAGATTCTTACCCAAATCCACACATCTTCTCTCTCTCTCTCTCTCTCTCTCTCTCTCTCTCTCTCTCTCTCTCTCATTATTAAACTAATGGGTATTGGCAAAAAAGATAAAATAAAACTCAAAAAATCAGGATAAGAAAACACAACAAAGGGAATAAAAACTACCCAAGGAAACCATACAAGAAACACATACAGATGAAGAGACATGCCCATTTGCACACAGAAATCCCATAAAAACACAAGACAGGAAACCATAATGTATATGCAGAAGATCTGTAAGCTTAAAAAACAAACAAACAAAAAAACCAACTCCTAAAATTCCATTGATTTCTTTTTGTTGCTACTCTGGGCCTGGGGCCTGCCTTTAAGTATGGTTTGTCTATCAAGAGAGACTTCATTTGATAAAACCAACTTTTCCCTTGTGAGAGGTTATCAGTCAGAGAGAACTTCTTGGTTAGGGATACGGGCTATGCTCACTTGCCCTCCTAACAGTGGGAAGTCATTAGGCATAGACCTATAGCTGCCCTGTACATGCTGCCACAGTCTCTGTAACTTCCTAAGTGTCTTCATCCTGTTGTACCTAAAAACCCTTGTTTCATTGGTGTTTTCTGTCCCCATTGCCAATTAAAATCTTCCTGTCTCTTCTTTCCCAGAGTTCCCTGAGCCCCACTGGGGAGGGATTTGATAGCGACATGCCTATTTAGGACTGAGTGACCCAAGGATTCTCACTCTCTGTACATTGTTCAAATGTGGGTCTCTGTATTCGTTTCCATCAGGAGGGAGTATCTCTGATGGTGACTGGGCATGACAGGGATCTACAGGTGGAGCAGAATGTTGTTAGGTATCATTGCCTTGCAGCATTCCTTTAGTAGAACAATAGTATTTGTTTTATCCTAAGTCTATGACCTATCTAATCTCAGGTTCTTGGCCTCCCAAACTGTATCAGGCATAGTTTTCATCTCATGAAGTGGGTCTTAAATCCAACTATGTAGCGATTGGTTATTCCCACAACTGTTGTGCTTCTATTGCATGAGCATATCATGCAGGTAAGTCACTATTGTTGATCGAAGGGTTTGTAGCTGATTTGGTGTTTGTCTTTCTTATCTGGTGGTGTGTAGAGTACCTTCCAGTACAGTAGTCAGTAGGGGTGAAGTCCTAGGTATGCACTGGCTCAACTTCTCTGTATTCAGTATTGGATATAGTGTTGTCTTTATCAATAGAGCCTTACCATCAGTGTGTGGGGCACCTTTGGCCAATAATACAATTAGATGTAACCTATTCCTGACACTGGAGGCTTCATTTGATAGCAAGAGATATGTAGTTTGGGCTTTGTCTACCTCATTATTTGGAGACTCTATTTAGATTTCTTGCATATATATGCATATTTTTAAGATTCTGTTGCTGTAATGGATTTTTATATGGCCCTCAAATGGTCCTTCATGTAAGTTGAACCTCCTTGCATCTCCTCCCTTCCCTCCCTTCCCTCCCCATCTATTCTGTCTGCCTTTTCCAGTAGCCCCACCATTCATCCACAATTGTACATTTTATTTTTCCTTCCTGAGATTTCCCCCTTCTTCCTAATCCCTTACTCTATATTTAACCTCTGTGGTTATATAGCTTGTAGTCTGGCTATGAAAGACTTAACAATGGGCCCGAATCTCAGGGCCATCTTCCAATCTTACTTTTAAAGCTAGGCCCTTGGGCTTGGCATGTCTTCACCATGGTTTAATCACTGGCTTGCTTATCTATCTCTTCACTAGACTGAAGGCATTTTTAGTGGGGAGACCCTGACTTATTCTTCATAATTACTATGTACAATGAATATATGACAATAAAAAGAATAGGGTTCTATTACCTTTCAAGAATACATCTCGAAAGACTTTCTTCCACTAGACAAGTCCTAAAGGTTCTTCCCCTTCCAAGTAGCAATAATAGCTGTAATCAAACCCTTAACACATGAACCTCTGGCAGAACTGGGAGACTGAGGTGAAATTAGATTTAATTTTCATTGCATATATTTTGTACAATCAAAATTGAATATTATAAGTATATCAGATTTAATCAGTATATGTTTTGACTGATAAGAGTGATTTTACATGTTTTAATCATCTAGTATGTAAGAGAAAAATCACTTGTCAGAGAGAGTTCAATTTAACATTCAAAGCATATTGACATCCAGACCCCATAATGGGCCTGACAGCCCTTTCATTGATCCAAGTGGAAACCCCTGTGCAGCTTAAACGAAGTAGAGCAAGGGTCACTTACACCCTTGGGACTGGAGATCTGGGCTGAAAAGCCAAGTGTACCAGGGAAGCAAGGCTGGGTCACCGGGCCTGCACTGTTGAGTGACGCTATCTGAGGGGATGAGTTGCCAGTTGCAAAGCCAGGCAATTATTAGCAAGGCCGTTCTGACTGTGGTTTTGACAGAATGCATCTGTTGGCAGGAGTGGGAGAGGCGGCAAATGCTTGTGGCTTCTGCTTGCTCTGACTGCAACATGAACTTATCTTAACCTTTATCTGGCCGAGTGCCTGAAGATCTCCCTAGGAAAGACGCAGTCATCCCTTTGCCCTTTCTCAACATCCTCCCACGACACTTTGCCGTCTGGCTGCAGCAATGTCATATGCGCTCACCGCTGTCTGATAGGAGCCCCAGCCAAAGATGTCATTACCTGGGGAGGGCGCAGTGATGTAATCTTACACCAGGATCTATAGCGGACTCTCCAGTGAGCACAACAACTCCAAAAGCTTTTACTGAGTCTACATGAAGCCAGGAAGCTGGGGGAAGGGCAAGGGGACTGTTTCCTCCAGGATTGGTTATTGGAGACTGACTGTTCCAGATAAAGAGGCCTCCTGATTGCAGCATTCTCTTCTTTGCAGCTCTAATACAAAAGCCTATGGATACCCATAAAGGGTATGAATGCCAGCGCTGCATTCGTGCTCTCTCCCTCCCTCCTTCTCACTGAGTACTGAGGTTCTTTGAGAAGATATCCATCTGCCTACTAGCTTTTCTGAGCGCTTTTAAACTATTCTTTATCTCTTAGAGTGGCATTTGTCTATAGGTTAAATTTACTGTTTTTGATTTTGCTGAAATTTTCTATTTTATTCCTTTCTAAGATAAAATGTATGTGAATTCATTTACATCACTTAGCATTTTAGATCTCTGATAGTCTAGTTCCCCATCGATTTAATAAGCATGTACACAGTAGCTGAGAAAGTATTATACCCTGGGAATGAAAAGCAGACTGATACAATGCTTAGGAATCTGGTTTTAAGAATTAGAATCCTGGGATCTTGTTCAGGATTAGCCTCTTTTTTGACTTTATATTTTGTTTTCTTGTTTTCCATATCCAAGATGTTTCTGTCATTGAGGTAGAATCTACTTCGTATAATTTTTATAAAGGTTGAATGAGGTAACCATTTCACAGTGGGTCTACCCCAGAGTTTGGATCATAGCAGGATTCTAATATATATCTTATCAATAAGAGTCCAAAAGAAACTCATTTATCTGCTGCTCTGGAACAAGAGTCATCGGTATAGTTGTGTGTGGAGGGCAAACTTTACAGTGTCATTTTGTCAGATGAGGTAAACTTAACAGTGTCAGAGCTAAACGTCTAAATTTTGTCATGGAAAATCATTTGAACTTGATGTATCGCCTCATGTCCAAGGACATTGCTCACTGATAAGATGCTTTAAAATATGCTCCCCATCCAGCTCCTTTATCTATCAACTTACACACAATTCTAAAATTTTTCTAATGAGAACTGAGTTTTCTTCCCTATGTAATCCTCAAAGAGGGATAGTTCTAACACTAAACAAAATACTAAAAAATGTTAGTCAATTCATTTACAAAGTATGGTTCAAGAATTTATCACAAACGCAACACCTTGTCTTAGTCAACCACTTTCTTTGCCATCAGATAATCATATGAACAGATCTAGTTCTGCGCTTGGTGCCTTCTGCAAGGTGTTTGGAAGAAAGACCCTGTTTTAAACCTTGATGCTCTGTGATTCCTTCTATGTGTCTAAACTGATCTGAACTAAAGCCCATAAATCGTGGGAGTCAACCCCTGATGTCTCACTCTCCCTAGTATTGACAGAAGAAGGAACATTGCCAAGCACTGCGCCCCCGTGTCTGCGCTCTGTGCGCTGGCACCCAGTTCACGAGCTTCGGGCAAGGGAGCTGGAGGTTAAAATACACAGAGAGACAGCGACACGGGTCATCCTTGAATTCCCCAAGAATTCCCCCTTTATTGTGTTCAGGGGCAGATTATATAGAGATAGCCATGCCCCAACCAAACCCACCAGAAACCACTCTCCTGCCATCAGGAACTCCTGAAGGTCTCGTGCTCAGAGCAGCTGTAGGCACTCAGATCAGGGGATTACAAGAAATTCAGGATCTGGAGGCTCACTGCTCCCAACAGAACACCTTCCTGAAGCCTTCAAGAATTAACTGCTTCATTAAGGAAAACCTTTCTGCGCACTGTCTGCGCATCCTCTCCCTCCACAGCTTCCTTTCCTCTGAAGCTCTCTGACATCTTTCCACCAGTTTCTCTGGTGCATTTATCATCTAGCGTAAGGGATTTTCGGGTGATTATTTTGTTCATCCCTGCTTCTCTACTACATGAAAGCTCCTGGAGGACTCTGAGCTTCTGACTTTGTCTTGATTACTTTTCTATTCTCTTGGGATGAAACAAAGCTAGACTAACTCCATCAATAAAACTGATTAAGTGAATGTAAAGGTCATATGAATAAATTTCTTCTAAGCTGGATTCTCTTTTACTCTCTACAATATTCCCTCTATTCTCCCATTATGTTAGTTACACTTATATTTTGATACTCGACTGCCTGACACTGACAAGAGAAAGATCTTAGTCCATAGCTCTCGACACTCCAGTCTAAGAGTAAATAAACTCATTGCTTTGAGTTTCTGGTGGATATGGTGGGAAGCAATGGTGCAGAAGACCTCAGGGCCAAGTGACAGAGAAGGGATTTGGTTATAGTTCAGGGGCAGAACATTTGAATAAAATGTACAAAGCCTTAAATTTGAGCCAAGAATTTCATATGCACACTCACATGAATAAATAATAAATAAACAAATCATAAAACGAAGAAATGAAAAACAGGCAGATGAAGAGAGGGATGGCAAAATCTCCTTCACAGGCATGGCTCTAGTGTCCTGAAGATATCCCACTCCTGACCCTACTGAAGGTTTAAGCATCTACCAATAGCTATGTTCTCAAAATATTTGAAAGTCATTTATCATCCAAGCTACAACACTTAGTTTCACTTTATCCAAACTTCTCTGCGTGAACTGTCCCATATTTCTTGCTGAATACTAGTAAAATCCTTCTCCCATTGATAACTCTAAGAAACCAACCCTTCATTTTAACCCTTCTACTTTTTATACGCAAATAACTGTAGATAAAATCATGACTCCATTGCAATGTATCACAAACTTTAAATAAAAGTGAACAGCTGAACTTAAGAGAATTCTGAAAAAAAAATGTAAACTGTACCTTCAAAGCACCAAAATTTCTTCCCTTAAGTGTAGCTATATACATACACGCTAAAGCACTGAGATTATCTTCTTAACATTAGAATATTTTAAACAAAAAGTAGTCAACATTAAAGTTCACGCTTCAGGAAACCTTGTAAACAGTATATTATAAAAAGAACAATGACCATGACATTTGGATTTGGTATCCATTGTATTGACCAGAAAGTGCTTGATTACAACTTGGGTAGAATGTTCGCCTTTAGTGATTTTTTTTTTGAGCCATGTGAAATGTTTGTAAACACTTAGCATTCAAAACACATGTTCAAGGCACTTCCTTGGAGCAAGGTCTGGTTCTTTTGCCAGCACCTTTATTTCTATGAATGGTATTTGCTCCAGAACAGCCTTCCTGACTTGAGAAAATATAGTGACCTTGAGACATTCTTTAGGTAGGTGTGAGTCCATTGACCATTTTCCTAGCCTCAGAAATAACACTCTCCTATAAAAAATATGGAGCTTGATTATATACTTTTACTTTCATGCACACAGTTTAATATCACTAGAGAAAGAATGTAAAAGAGGTTTAACAAAGGTTGTGGGGCAAGAACAACTGGAAGACATGGATTTTTACCTACATTTTCCCTTTAGCATTCTCTCTGGAAGATGGAATGCCTGAAAAATCAGCAAAAACTCTAGAAACTCTCTCTTACAGAGAAAGAGGATAGCATCTCAGAAGATATTCATCTTCTCTCTCATCGGCACAGCACAGCTAAGGAAAAACAATGTCAAAATGAAGGTTAAGTCTAAGTTACAATAACTTAGAATACCAATGGCAAGCAACGGGATAACAAAAGCTAATTTAACAGCGCAGGTGGCATTTGTGAGCCTTAGAACTCCCCTGTGACCTCCGGGAATTTCTAAAGTTTGACATTTCCTATAACTGATACTAATCTAGAGAAATAAGAGCTCATAAAATAAAGCCTTGAATGTTTGAGGATTAAACAAATATCATCCCTTTCCTGATGGATGATAAGAAGGTGGAGGGCTAAGAGAAGAGAATAAAAACGCTAGAGTGATTGCGTCTGATACACAGCAGACTGAGGTTTGAATAAAAGCCGGAATGCCTACATCCCATATGTATCTTTACCTATTCCAAAACAGGGGTCACATTCAGATGAGAACAACTTCTCATGCTTTCCAAATTCATGACCACATTGGACTGAAGGAAAAGGTCATGAGGCCTCTACATTATCCTGGTGCCATAAAGGACATTTTCTTATGTCGTGCTACTACTTGATTACATACAGCTCTGTGAAGGTCAAATCTGAATGCTATCAGAGGGCATATGAATCTGAACTACTCTACTATTCAAGGAAGAAATATCCTCTTCTCCCAGCTCACCACTCTGTGTTTTATTTCTGCTATCAGTGCCTCAGCCACTACAAAAGGCTGTGTCTGACTTTTAAATCATTATTCACCAAGCAAGTCACCTTTAAGAGTGAGCTTAGCTCTGCTTTGCCAGCGATGAACTCACTCCCTCATGGTCTCCTGCTGCAGAAAATCTATAAGAATGCAATGCGGCTAACTGTATCAGTCTTTGTTCATCTGCTATGGATAGGATTTCCAGCCTCTTCCAATTTGGTTGTCATCACACCAAATCAATAGGATTATCATTTTGAGACGCACACTCTCAATACATTCTCTGTTTCCTCATTTGCCTGTGTTAATACTTACTTATGTGCAAGAGTTGAAAATGGCATATCTTGGTTTGTTGTCCCTGGGCAATGGCTGATACAGTCAGCTCTATATCTGACCTGGTGATAAGTGAGTGCTAAGCTAAGCCTGAGAATAAAGTTTCAGGGCAGACACATCTGCATCACTTAGAAGCACTGTCTTCTTCCGATGCCAGAAATGCATGGCACTGCCAAGGGCTTCAAGACACGGTTATGAAAATGCCAAGCAATAGACAATACAACATACATCAGGTCTTGAGAGTTTAGAATTATTATGATTGTTGTTGTTGAAGATAAGGACATGAAACAGAAAGAGCAAACAGGTAAAAGGGATTCAAAGAGGAATGAATGAATCTACTTTTGGAAACAAATTTCAATACATCATTCTTTGCCAATTGTTTAGCAGAACATTTGATAAACATATAAACAGGCCAGGCAGACCGTTTCATCTCATACTGAAGTTTGGCTTTTAGTTTGACAAGGCATATGTGCTAACATAGTTATAGCCCTGGATGAAATCTCACCTGGAAGAATCTTACAAACACAAACATAGAATGCATACAAGATGGCATGCTTTAGACTGATAGCCTCTGAGTACCATGAGCAGCAACTTAAGGGATACGTCGACAAAATTGCCATCTCACTCTCAGCTTTGGCCTACAGGAAATATCATTCATAGGGACATTTGAATCAAAAAAGCAACTTTTGTAAACCATTTTTCATTGAGAGCCTTTTTATATTAAAATAGAAAATATCTTACTAAATTCACTTGCTATTATAAGTCATATAATATTTAGGTACAGTAATAAAAGCCCAAGATTTGTCGTATATGTGTCAATTTCTAGAGAGAGAGAGAGAGAGAGAGACTCTTAGTATGTTTCACCTCCATGCTTCTATCCTAAATTCTGGCATTTTATACATAATAATTAGAAAGCAGTGTCCTCACCTAAAACTATCTCCCAAGAATTCTGCTTGGAGACTTTCACTTTAAATACAGTAAATTTTACAAGGACCAGCCTTTGTGCTCCACATCGGAACATTAGAAAAAGCAGGAAGTACACGGACAGATTATTTCCAATAACATTAACATAATCTAATTAGCATTGAGAATGCTTGCATTTACTGGCATCCTCTAATATTTAAACAGACAGCAATGGATGACCTCATTCAACAGGCTTCAGAACAGTTATTACTTGAAAATGCTCACTGAAAGAAGCAGTGAAGCATATTTTAATAATATTTTGTTATTTATTGGGTTATCTCACTTGTATTTTACAAATTAATTACAATGTAATTTATTTTCTTTGGCTGGGGTAATAATTTACCAATATAAGCCTTTAAGGTTTTCAATTCAAACTTATATCCCCTATATTTAATGGTGAGAAAGTCCTCAAAGTGACTGAACACAGTCAAGATTATTTCCCAAATTAGGCTTTTCAAAGTTTCTGATGGCCCCTACTCATGGAACTATGCTAAGATTTTCTATGTTGGCCTTATAGAACCCCTGACACTTGCATAATACTTCTTGCCTCTTGTCTTCAGAGCCTGAAGCATTTGGGATTCCTTTCATATGCACACAATATATCAATATTTTAAGCAGTCATCAGGGACCTCAATAAATAAAAGAGTGGATATTCAGCAATATTGCCTAAAGGTTGCTTGAAACATCTAAATATTTAAGAGTTAGAGAAACATGTTAATAATAAGCTATATATACAGACGGGGTGGTCTGTTCCCACCAGTGATTATGAAGATTCTTAATTCCTCAGCGAAGGAGTGTTGATGGGCAGAATGTCCTGAAACAATACTGGAGATTTATTTGTTTTTGTTTGTTTGTTTAGTTAATGTGCTTCCATTCTTTATGCCTTTAGGGAAGTGTTATCAAGTCATGGACTGGATAATTAACCTAAGAGCAGAGTTGGGAATTTCCCTAATTCCAGAATTAAGAACTAACTAGACTTCCTTATTTACAAATTATTACTGTATCACCACATAGCTTTTGCATCATGCGCAAGACAATCTCATCCCAGAATTCTCCTTAATTTCACTGAGGAATAAATATCCTCACTTGGAAGCCTTACACTGTATCTCTCCCACCAGGAGTAACGCTCTTCAGGAGGCTTTGTGCACCTTGGTTAGTGACACATTCACTAAGAAACTGCCTTTAATACACTCCACCTTCATTCAAGTTAATTATCGATATCATTTGTTCAGAGTTTGAATGTTTGCTTCACGCTCATTTTCACGGATTCTCCCTGTTGTTTCCCAACTTCTCTTATCCACGTTTGCAATCTGATCGATCTGTTTGTAAAACTTAAAACTAGTGAGGCTGTTTACTTTAAAGTCTCATTAGTTTTTTCCATTACCTACAAAATACGTGTCATTGATAAATCATTAAATTTCTGACAAGTGGCTTCCAGTAAAGGAGCAATGCTTCATGTTCTCTCATTAACTTCTGCATGCACCATGAGGCTCTATAAGACATGGCTAGGTTATGTGAAGATGCTAAAGACATAAAGGACTGTTGGAAGATGGCCAGAGTAATATGAAATATGCAGCTTCATTGGTCTTCAAGTTCCTTCAGTGGACAATTCCTCAACAGTTATATCTGATCTCTCATCCTCTAGCCACATTAGTGTGTCTTCTCTATGAGTGCTTTTCTATCTTTATCCTTCTTTTTTTTTTCTCCCAACTACCTGGTTCCAACCTCAAGAGTCCTCATTATTTATATTCAGTGTGGTTTGACTTCTCACTCACTTTCCCTGACCACAAAGGAGGCTTCAGGTTTGTCTGTTTTTTTTTTTTTTTCTATTTCAGCTAAACAGAAGAATCGTGTGCTCTGAGGGAGCATTAATGTAAACTGTGTTTTTAGCCCATGTTTCTAGGATCACTCCCTATAGGTCAAAACTCAAACAAATGTTTTCTTCATCTTTCTAGAATAAATGCATAGTAGTCATGTTGCATCTAAGTAGCACTGACGTGAAAAGTTTGGGGAAATTTTTGATAACTGTTAGAATGACTGTCAGAAAAAAAGATGAACAATGATTATTGTTGACAAGGACATGGAGACAAAAGCATTCTTGCCTCCTCACCTTTGTTGATTACAAGGTTTATTGATACATTTATTGTAAACAAGTGGGAAGGTTTCTCAAGAAATTTTAAAAGTAGAGTGATCATGTGACTCTGATCACTACTGGGGAAAAATGGAATGAAGTCAACACAGGGAACATGCATCTACAGTTCATGTTCATTGCTGAATTGTTCTATGAGGTTATCAGAGCATATGTATGTCCATCTGTTGATTGATTGATTAATGTAAAGGTGGCACACACCATGGAATATTATTCAGGGGAGAAAAGGAAAAGGAAATATTATAATTTACAAAAACATGAAGCTGGAGGAGTTTCTATTAAGCAAAGCAAGCCAGGTATTCATTGTGTAGGATCTGAAAATGGTTGAAATTTTTCAGCTAAATAGTTAGGTTTGAGAGTAGATGGGTGGTTTATAGAGGCTGTGGAGTATGGAGGAGTAGAGATGCAGATTAAAGAACAAAATCACATTTCAATAAGAAATAAATTCAAACACATTGTTGCAAAAGATAGTGACTATATCTATTAATTTATCTTTTTTAAAATTGTTCAGTAGATTTTAAATATTCTTATCAAAGAAGTGATCCCATATGAAAGACTTCTGTGAAATTGCTTGACTTAAACCCCCATGTATATGTATTTCTAAACATCATGATATATAAATTAAATTTTATAAGTTAAGAAGTATTTTTCAAGATCCATTTTGTTTGACAAGTTTTCTTTCAGCTTTAACACAAGAGTAAGTGACTAAGTTAGCTAAATAGTACTTTCTGTGTTAATTCCTAACTCCTTTCCGGCATCCTTTCTTAGCTTGGCATCGCAGCTTCCTACAAAGATGGTTCATGGAACCTTGCCACGTCACGCTGTAGCTCTTTCACAGTTTGTGAGGTCAACTCTTCACATACGGTTTTCCCCTGATTTGACTTTTATTTTTTACTAAGACTTTATCTGATAGATTTCCATCTTCTGAATGGCTTATAGATGAATGTCTTGAGTTTTCCAGAATACAGAGCAGGCCAAGAGGATGGTCAGTCTATGAAAAAAAATCTTTTGTGACCCACTATTATAAAATAGGAAAGTCTAATAGCACAGTGAGGAAAGAATTGCGATTTTTTTTCTCCCAACTTGTTTTATTGCTGCCACCGGATAAAGGACAACAAATGTTACTAATTTCTCAGGATAATTATAGGTGTCTTGTCACATTAGAACACTTTGATTGTTCAGCAGCTATTTCCTCAGCCCTGACATATATTAGGACACAAAATCTGAAGTTGTAAAAGCCCCAGAAGAGGAAGAAAAACTGCAATAGCATTCACAGCAGATAATGCCATCAAGTCCCAGCTAAATTATTCATGACAGCTATTTATATGGAGTAGTTCCTATACTTACCTGACAATGTGCTGACATGTCGTTCTTGCTATATTTTCTCCAGTTGGATTATTCAAGTCTGGGAAGAAAAATTAGCGAGGAGTGGACTCTCCTCATAGATTGTGTGTTTTCATTATTCTAAGTTGCAGGCAAAACTAAGGGTCAAGTTCATAGAAAACAGTCTCTTCTGTATGACTAATTAAAGGATAAGAATATAAATATAATTAGAGATCAAATTAGGTCATATAACCTTGCTTTATGATTTCATGAATCACTGACTCACAGAACTGGCAGAGGGAGAGACTCTGAGAGTTTCCATCCTCCCTCAGCATGAAGCCAGAACTATGTAGCACCGAAAAAAATCTCACAATCAATTCTCCATGTCCGTTCTTGTAACTCTGACAATTGTAACACTCTTGGACATCAGAATAGTTTTCTTAAGGGACAACTGAATCTTCATTTTATAAAATCCTTTCAATAACCCGTAGAAGTAAAATGATTAATTCATAATTCATCTTCTTTCCGTACATTATTTTCCTTCCCAATTTCAAACACCTTTGCTAAGCACACTGTGGTTTATGTAGTGCATGGGTTAGTGTTTGTAGGACTTCCTAGCTGAGGAACCTTTGGGACACGTTTAAATCCTGCTCTGGTTCAGCTTCATCACCAGCACAGTCGAGGAGACAATAGTGCTTTATCTCACAGGCTTCTTATGAGAGTTAAGTAAAACATGTGCTCGTATTTATAAACTTATTTAGTTCAAAGTGGCATGTTTTGAGAGTTCCATAAATATTTGTTGAAAATTTAAATTACAGTTGGAACAAAAAGAATTTAAAACATAGAGCAATAGAAAAAAAAAACAACAATCAAAAAACCTCACTCTCGATCCATTCCATCGTATATCTGTCATTGTCTTATGCATGCACCAATCATATGTAGCTTGTAATTGGAAGGATGCTGACTAAGGAAAAAAACCAATAACACTTATTTGTTTACTTAATTTTATTTTATGAACATCTTCATAACCTGAAAAAAAATCTTTAAAATTGCTTGACAAATGCACAGTATCCATTGTGTGAGTTCAGCAGTCTCCCTATGGTTCAGTAGTTAGTGTTTCCAGTTTCTCCTTTTTAAGTGAGGATGCTTTGGAGAAGGGATCTTTCAAGGGTTTCAAACATATACTCTGTTCCAGAATAAAATTCATTAATATTCCTATGAAGTGTTATAAGAACAATGTTCACAGTAACACATTTTCTAACCATGATAGTAAGATGTTTATTAGTTAATATTTTAGTTGAAACTTTTTTGGAGCTACATTTAAAAATAGTCCTATATATTATCTATTATAAGCTAGTTAACACTTAAAATGTTCCAAATTTGTTGGTGAAATCTGAATCAGTTTAATATTTTTATATTTTCATTTCATATTCAAGTGAATATTTCTATAGAATAATTATCATAACTACTTCATGTTGTTATAGAGTCACAGCTTAGCCTGTGGCTTGACAAGAATTTACAACTCTTTTTGCACTGTTCTTTGGGCCATATTTTCAAACCTGATCTAAGATTTTTCTTCTTTTGGGTTATTTCTCATACTGCAAATCAGGATAAAAGGCTCATTAGCACTGCGTGGCCTTACCCTCCCAGAGTTTAAATCTACTCAGAACAGAAACGGCTAAAGTGGGGAGGGTATGGGAGGAGTTGAGTGAAGGGAAAACTAGATTACATATAGAGTATGAAAATTTAAATAATGAAAGGATAAAATAAAGCATGAAACAATTAGTGGTCAACATATGACAGATTACAGTGGGTAAATTGAGAGTTGGATCGTCCGAAGAAAGGGGAGCCGGATGCTTTGCGTTCTCAGTGGGAGGGCTGGGCACAGCGATGGCAGGCAGTTCAGGTATCAGCAGCCCTATCCATGCAAACCGTAGCCCATTGGAAGCACAAAGAACATGGCTTTTCACATCAGGTCTGCCTAAAGAGCACGCTCAAGTCATTGTTCTGGGGACTGAATGAGTAATCCTGGCACCCATAGTTTGTCACTAGTACTGATTTTTATTGTGAAGTGTCAATTCTCTAAACTTCATACATTATTTTAATCAGCTGTATGAATGATTGCTCACATACCCAACAGCTATACTAGGGGAGTTTTGATTGAGTAGCTGTCAGATTTTTGACGAAAAAGGAAAGGGATTAGAGCCAGAGCCCATATTTCGTGATATCTATATCTTATCTTTTGAAGTGGAGTGAACAGCTCTTTATTTGAGGGCAGTTAATGAACTTTGTTCTAGCCCACTCTCTGGAATCAGACTCCTTCAATTTCGACATGACAGCGTGATTTTGTCTGAACGGTCCATAGTCAGTCCTGACTTTTTATAAGACGTTGTTACTGTATATGAAATAAAAGATACAATTATATTTCCTAAAAATAGGAATTAAAATAGAAATATTAAAGTAAGAGTTAAGTGGAAAGTAATATATTAATAACAAAAAGGATTTAGTAAAAAAGGTCAAAATATTGGGTGTAAAGTTATTTTTTAACAAACTTACAAATCTTTCATGCTATTCCTCTTTTCAAAATGTGGCATCATATTCCTGTCTTCAGAACTATGGGATAGATATAACACCACCTTTAATGACTGGAACATCATAGACCAGGCCACAAAAAATTAATCTTTATAGTTTCCTTCTTTCCATCTTAGATCATAGTCTTCAGAGAAACCCAGTAGCCATGCCATAAAAGCAAGAAGTCATGTACTTGAAGTCACTGTAGCAAGGGATCTGGCTGAGGTCCCAGACACTGACTTGTCACCCATGTAAATACACCAACTGCGTTGGAAGTTGAGTGGATCAGTAATGCTTGCCAGCAAGCATGAGAACTTGAGTTCAAAACCCAGAACACCTGTAAAATTCAGGCAGATAAAAGAGGAGGACCTGTCTTAAACAAGGTGATAGGCAAGGATCAACCTCTAAGGTCCACACACATATCATGGCACACATGTACCAACAGTCACTCATGCACACACACATAAACATGCACATACTTATCAGACACACAGAGAGAAGAGAGAAGAGGCTGAAGCTTGATGAGTCACTCTGAGCCAGAACCACAGAATCCAGCTGGTCCCAAATGCATAAGCAATAGAAACCCTATGGCGTAAAAGCTTGGTTATTTTTTAAGCTACTAGTTTTTGGAATAACTTGTTACATAACCACATACAAACTGTTACACTGAACATGCTACAAATTGAGATTTCAACATGCATTACCTAATCTAATCCACTTGAAACAAGAAAAAGGCCAAATGTTTTTAGGGACCTAGAAAGACAAGCAAAAATGAAGAATCATTAGGCATATAAATACTGAACAAGAAATTACCTGTGGGCAGGCCATACATGTGTCAGAGACTAGCCGTCAACTGCACCCATATCTCCTTTCATGGACACAATGTTGGACACACCCAGCATCCCTTGCAATTCATCGTGGCAATATTGACAGCTGACCTACTGAATGCAGACAGGTCCCACAAAATTCTCCAAGCCTTCCTTGTCTTCCTGCTAGCTATTCAACTAGAGTGGACATGGGAGCTATGTGAGGACAGATCCTCCTGAGTGAATGTGGAGTAAACATCTCCCTACCCAAAGCCTTAGAGGAGTCCTGTCTTCAGCAGAGTCTCATAGAGCACAGGCAGTGAGCTCACGGGGGAGGAATGTGAGCAGGGACATGCTGGTTTATGACCACATTAGCAAGGAACTGGCATACATCATTGTTCATAGATGGTCATTTGGACCCATTAAAGTGCAAAGAAGGCTGGGAAATACAGTCCTAGTTTTTACAGAAGTTCTCTTGCAACAACTCTATAAAAAGAAAGGAAGATGTGTCTTTTCTACATTTTGCACTGACCCAATACCCAAGTTAAAGTCCAATCTGCATACTCCTTACAAGTCCCAAGCTGATACTACTCCCATCCCCAAATGCACAATCTTCTTCTGAGGGTTGAGATGGCTTGTCATGTGATCGGACAAACTGTAAACAAATGAGATAAGTTATGCTGCAGATAAAGTACAGGAGGATGGAACAGGGGCGTGGCAACCGCAAGAAACCCTTTTCACCTAGCTACTGGTCCACGAAAGCGCCGAGATTTGCCACACAGGAATTTTGCAGCTCTTCTATGTGGGGCGTGGGTAAATTCCTTTATCTGGACCTTTTCTGCTTTCTGGAATGCACTTGGCTGCCTACTGATCTTCTCGGCGCCGCAGGAAGTCTGTTGTCTTTAATTCTCCAGAACCACATCTAAATGGGTATTTAGGAGCAGCTTTGCTTGAAGGCCAGATGTATTCCCCAGCGTGTTTCCTACTAGCACAATACTGGTTAACAGTTGTTTTCTGAAGTTCAAATGGGCAGAAGGCCATGGTTTGACAGTCAGGTTTCTCAATATCCGTGTTTCCACTTCTTTTCCGTCAGCTCTCTGTGCCAATGCTCATAATCAAATTTTCTTTTCTCCAGACCTGAATTAGCCTCCTGACTCAAGAGCTTCCCTTCCTCAGCTTAATGATTCTCTTTTGAAATTATACTCAGCAGCTCTGTCTCTAAAGTGATCTATAGCATACGGTCTCCTTATGGATGGAATTTTATCCTCAGTCTTGAAGCCTCGTGTCTCACTATTTAGAATCTAGCACTGATCGCCTCAGTTCCTTTCATTCCATCTGCTACCAGGAAATTCCCTTTTGAACTCATCATTTGTAGAAGATATTATTGAAGGCAGGTGCAGGCTCTGCTTTCTTCTTGCTCCGCTGCCCTGGTTTCCTTGCCGTGAATCCACTTAGCAGTAGAAAGTACTGCCACATACTTTATTTAATTATCCAGGAGATAATGAGATCAATTTGTAGCAAATTTTCTTTTTCTTTCTTCGTCATTCATTCATTCATTATTTTTATTATATATATACATTTTGTTGCTGTTGTTGTTGAGACAGCGTTTCTCTATGTATCCTTGGCT
The DNA here is from genome assembly GCF_014885135.2 of Alexandromys fortis. Taxonomy (NCBI): domain Eukaryota; kingdom Metazoa; phylum Chordata; class Mammalia; order Rodentia; family Cricetidae; genus Alexandromys; species Alexandromys fortis. Next base: position 7,997,297 of record NW_026067896.1, read on the forward strand.
GTCCTGGAGTTGCAATTTTTCTTAATATCATTTGTATTCCAAAGCAATTTTTGATAGTTTGGCAAGGTAAAATAAAAGTCAAAGATAAATTGAAGCACATGCACTCTGAGTCTGGCTAAGTGAATAAAAAAGTTTTGCCAGAGTGATCACATGACATAATCTTTTAGGTTTCAATGCTGCAAATGTAGACAAAAGAAGGGGAAGAGGAGAAGGAGAAGGGAAGGGGAATGGGGTTTTTCAACCAAACAAAAGGATTTGTTTTACAATTTCTTTAGGGCAAAATTCTTCTATTCAGTCAATAACTGAATTTCCTGCCACAGAACAGATGATTAGAGCTCTAGCTACTCAAGATCTGGAGAACGTGAACATAAATTGTTCCACACATGATACTCTGAAATTAAGCAAGAGACAATGTCTGCATTATTTTTTTTTTCATACAAAAAAAGGTGTTATAGGAATGTTTCTAACATGAAAGCATGAGGCACTTGAGTAATTATAGCATCATACTTGATGAATACCCTTGTATGGACAATGATAAAGAAGATTGTGATCATGAGAGAAAGATTGGGAGAAAGGAGAAGAGTAAAAAAGGGATAAAAGAGATAAAAGAATTATGGAGCAAACAGAAAGATGGGGAGAAGGGACAGGGAGAAGAAAAACAGTCTATCATAGCGGAAAATCTGAGTTTCGCCAACATCCCAGAAGGCAAATGTCACCATGTTATAGACAATGAAACTATGGCTCAGACGACTGGACAAGGGAAGAGCAGAACTGTCATTCAAGCTTCAAGACTTGTGTCTTCTTGGTTCTGACACTTATCGCATTATGTGCTGGTGAGACAGTGCCAATACACTACGTGAATGCAAAATACTTGGCTAAAGTAATCATTCAGACATGGCTACCTCTCCCTGGATCCCACCCTGCAGACTACATAAGAGCACTAAAGGAAAACTGCCTATGTGGGTTTATTAGAACCATTTTAGTAATGATAACTATAAAGTAAAATGTCATAAACAGATTTTCTTTCTTGGATAACAGTTCTTCTAACTTTGAATAAAAATCAATTTGTCAGTGAAAAGGTTCTAAATTATCATTTTCTACTTTTTAGAATTTCTTTAACTTCTTAGAATTATATAATTTTGTGCAATCATTTAACATCATGTTTATTGGCTGGCACAGGGCCCTATATCTAGCTGAGACTTCAAAGTTGTATGTGGATGGAGTACCTGTTTGCTACCTTGAAAATCTCCTTTACTCTCTGGTTTTGACAACAGCAACATCTATAAAGAGGGGCAACATCATACCAGGCCCTTGAGACTGTCCTGTATGTGACCTGCAAGGACCATATTGCAAGAAGACGATGAGATTTATCTGTCTTAACACATCCTGGATGATCACAGTTAGTTAACAAAACAAACAATATTTTATAAATATATATGTGGCAATAACTAAATTTTTTTGTAATGATAAGCAAGAATCTTGATACATATATGCATATAAATTTGTATATACACACACTTAATTTCAATTCTCTTTTTAGAATCAACTGACCTTGACAACTCTTATACATAGTAAGGATACAATTCTACTTAATAATACAAAAGAAAATGGATATCAAAATTCAATTGAAAAGATTAAGAGAAGAAATATAATGAAGTTCAATATTTCCTGCTATGAGGATATGAGAAAGCCTTGAGAGAATGAATAGGGAGTGAAAGACATCCTAAATGAATGCATATTTTGACACGGGCACCGCGTGTCACGGATCAAGGACTTGGATGCATGGGAAACTGGTAAAGCCTTTCCCCGATCAAGATCAGAAAGGCAAAACTTTGGTCCAAGTACTAGCATTTACTTTTGAGCAAAGTTATAGGTTCAAGTACTAGTGTTTACAAATGAATGATCAGTGTGGGTATAGACCAGCAACTGAAGCTTACTTCTCCTGGATGTTTACAGCTAGGGACCACTCACCTACAGGGCTCTCCTGGAAAGACTGGCTAACTCCTTTGCCTGCTCTGGATGTAACAAGCATGGTGAGAGGGTTGTTTTGGTAGTTGGTGCCACTCCATCAAAGTGCAGGTAGCCCACCTGAACCCAGTACATGTGTTTGTATGTTTGCCCTTTCTTCATTGCCTCTCTCGCCACCCCTACCTAGATTTCCTAGTCTGGAAAAGGCACTAAGCCATGCTGGATGAGATATAAAAACCTTGGATTTTCAGATGAGTGTTCTTGAAAGGTTCTTAAAAACATCATGCAATCAATACTCTGAGTTCAATACCAGGTAATTTAGAGAACTCTAAATAGCACACAAACACAAAAATAGCTTTCACTATTTCTTGCATACAAAGCAAAATTAATAAGGCATAGTTTAATGATAGGATAGTGAGAAGAATGTTACACTTGACTTTTAGTTTTTCTTATATAAGATTAATTTTAAAAATAAGTTTAAAAGACCAAATTTGTATTATATTAGACTTCAATAAAAGCTGAACACAGTAAGCCATCTCAATAAATATTTTTATTTCAAAATTATATGACACACTATTAAGAGGTGAGGCACCAATGCCGTGAGGAAAAAGCCCATCATCTTTCAAGACCACCTTTATATCAAAAAATACACATTCAACATCACTTTGAGTTGGCAAGAAAAGTAGAATAAAAAGCCAGGAAAGAATCACAGAGAAATACACTGCTAAGGAAGGATTCATCTTTGCCTTCATACTCAAATTTGTTTACAGTCTGTGTGGGAAGCAATCAGACAACAAGGAGAAGTAAGACCAGCTGTCTCTGAACCACAGGGGAGTCACTAAACTTTGGAGCCAAAGAGAGTGCTGTCCACATTTCTAGGTAAGAGAACAGTTAGTTAAAATAAAAGAATTTATAAATATTACACACATTTATGAACTTATAATTGAAAGGTTAAAAATAAACCAAAAAAGCATTTGTGGGACTCTGAACAAACAAACAGGCTTATGAATTTATAGCATCTCATTCTGATGTTGATTCCAAATTCTTTATTAGATACCGTGAAAGACTTCTTGTTCACAAAATCAACATTAAAACATGCCATATTCCGAATAGCTTAGGAATATTAAAGTTCTGTACCTATAAAAGATACCCTAACATATATACAGGCTTCCACACAGCAACCTGCATACTTAACTAACAGAAGCCAAGATTATGCTTTTAAGTTAAGTCATGGATTTTTGAAAGCAAGTCTGTGCGTTTGCACAAGCACCTTCCCTTTGACAGTGTTGATGTCAGTCAGGCAAATTAATTCCAAAGGTGTATGCCCATAAAAGCTAAAATGGAGATTATATAGAATTATTGTGTGGACCACAAAATGATATATTTTCAAAGAGTCTGAAAGTCAACATTATTAATTATCTGTTTTATGAGTTTGAGTGCTGGGAAAAGCCCACTGAGACTTCATTTTAATTCTCCACATCGTGGTGACTGTTTATGCCTAGTTTTTAAAAAGCTAAAGCAATTCTAGATAACCATAAGGGTGCATCTTATTCTTTGGTGCACTTAGACCTAGGGAAAGATAGTGTACCTTGCTGCCAAGGGCACAAGCGTTGTGAATTTCTTCTGTCAGGCCACCCCTTTGTGGCAGCTTGAGCTGTTGCAATAGAATCAGATTTTCAGCTGGAAAATTCTAGCAGATACATAGAGGTCTTCTCGTTGGCTCTGACCATTAATCCAGACAAGAGTTTCATATCGAGAGAGGAAGACCAGAATGTGCACTTTGGAATTGTTAGAATGCTTTCTTATTGAAAAGATTCTTAAAACGTGTGTGTTGTGTGTGTGTGCTCAGATAACTAATTCTTGATACAAAATTATCACAGTGCACTTTTATTCACCTCCTTCACCCTAGAGACAAAGGAAAGGGCGGGTCAAATACTGTGGTATGGCACTTTGTTTATGATTGTGTCTTGAAAGACTTGTGCTAGCTGGGGTCAAATTGGGCCTCAAAACAGATTTTTCAAAGGGGGATGATGGGCTTCCACATTTTGATATCAAGGTACGTTGCTGGGTATTACAGAATTAAGGTTCCCAGCAGTCTCATGGGTGAAAACACTCAGGCCAGAGAGAAGTTGATGGTTCCCAGCAGCCTCCTATTCTTCGAAATCACAAATCAGATACCTAGTAAGACACTGGGACAGAAAACTGCTTCACATGAAAGGTCAGTGCCTCATATTGTGTGGTCACATCAGGAGCTGCAAATGGCTGGCAAAGAAACGTCATTGCAAAGAGACCTATACAAGTTCTACAGCAGTTTCCAATGCCCCCAAAGGAAACAGTTTATAGGAAATATTAGGAAGCTACCCTGTCTGTTATTCGTGTCAAGCTTGTACAGATAAAAACTGGCAACATGTGGAAGAGATAATCCACAAAGCCCAAGGAAGATCCAAGATCAGCAGCATCCCCCCAGCCTGCTCAATGTCTGATTTCGCACATGGCCAGGCCAAAGTAATTCTAGTACCCAAACCACTTATATTGTATTGAAATCAACAGTGCAGAAAGTTCACAATTTTTCTTTGCCTGTTTTACCTTTATCTTTATTGTTTTTTTTATAGTGCTGAGGGCTCTGCTAAGGGTCTCACACATGCTAAATAAACACTGTACCCCTGAGTCATGTCCATAATCCTTAGTTTCATTTTAAATTCAGGAAATCATCTCGCAGAAAGGCACTAACAGAATGGGCGAGGGCAACACAAATAGAGTACCTGGAGGAAAGCAGATTAAGGTCATTATTAGATTTCCATCAGCACAGCCTAAAGAAAGCATCTAGGTGATTTTCTCAATTGGTCCCTTGGGTGTAATGGCCTTCGCTCCCATTGGAAGAACCTTGAGTATCATGCTCATTCCACATTATCTAAAACTGCTCCAACAGCAAATAAGCATTTGCTTACTTTCAACTTAAAATCTTCTTTTCCGAAATGGTATTTTAAAAGGAGGTGACTTTACAGTATATCTATATGATTTAGCAGCATAGTGAGTTCAATAACTTGTCTTGTACTAAAGAACTCTGACTTTTTGCTTCTGCTATCAGCAGTTTTCTGGGACCGAAAAGACAGCCTTCTTGTTTGTTTTCAAGCTCATCAAGAACTGAAAATTGGACCACAAATTAGTTCTGTTTAATTTGCTATGCAACTAATTAATTATGGTTTACAAATAGATCAAAACAAAATTCAGAGATCTCATATAAATAAACATGAACGGTTTATTATATTTTTTGAGACAATCTCACTCTATATCCCAGGTTGCCTGGGAACCCACTCTGTAGTCCAAGTTGGCCTTGACCTTGCATTGATCTTTTTCAAGTGTTAGAATCAAGGCATGATTCACCAGGCCTAGTTTTAAATTGGTTTACATTTTATTTTACACAGTCTGTGCTTGCCGTTTGAACCCAACTCAGACCTACTCATGCATGGAAGTAGATGATTCCCTTCTTACTTCAACATCTCCAAAGTGGTCCCTCAAGCTGACTAGCAATCTAAGAGGGATAAGCCCCAAGAAGGTAAGGTTTATGCCTCTGGGAATGTGCCTGCAACCCAGATGACGTGAGAGCCACGAAAAACAAAGCACAAAGGACTGGCTACAGCAAACAAACTGTAAGTTCCTTCTAGTACTTTGTGGCTTAGTAAGCCAGCACTTCATGACCAAGTACTTAATTTTACAAGGTGTGGCTGTGGGGCTATTATCCCTAGTTCCTGCACTCTCCTTACTTCTGCCTAAGAATTCTAGGGCAATACTTGCCATCCCTACCTCATCCTCCATTACTGTTTTCCTTTAACTTTTAACAAAGATAACTCAACAATGGTTCTGGTATCCACCGGAGCTCATCCACACAGGTGCGCAAACTCATACAGCTCACCCACAGCCCTCAATAACAACACAGGCGTCTCCATTAGACTTCATTGAACTTAAGAATCTCCAACAAAATCCCTTTCTCACTAGCTCCTCCCTTCACTCACACGTGTCTCTGGCTCCGGTCCTCTTTAAAAGTAAACTAGTAAAACACCTAATTAGAAGGGCAGGGCCACATCAAAGAACCTCAGTGCAATTCCAGATCTTTCCTAGGCTGTATTTCCCATCCCTCTCCTGACCACCTTGCCCACAGTACCTGCCATATACTAAACATTTTCACTTGAGGAGAGAAGAAAGTGGTCCTTAAGGGAACGAAGTAGAAGGTCTTCAGGATGATGTCTAGACCTTGTTAGGGGGAATCAGGAATAGCGACAAGCACAACTCCCACTAAATTAATGGGTTTGATGTTTCTCTTTCCAGTGTAAGATTTTGGCTATAGGCTTAAGGACTCTTTAAGTAATGACTTGTGTTAGGCATCGTTCCCAGGAGTCTAGCTGCAATGATCCTGGAGGCGCTCTCCAAACCACCACCACCAAATGTCACCTGGGGAGACAGCCAGGCCTACTCATGACTCAGGCCCGGCTGGATGGCAGACTGCCAGGAGAAACATTTTTAAAGTCTAATCCTTTACCATACAGGTATGAGAACTGGTAAAGCTTTCAAGGGCACAGGTCATCAGGCTGAAGGTAAATCCACAAGGAAACAAACTAGGTATCAGCAACTATTCTACTTCATTTATGGGAACAAAGGCTTAAGGAAAACACCTTATGCTAACAATTAACCTCCAGTATGTCTGAAGATGATTTATACAATTTCCTTTATGAGAAGGTGCATATTAATGACATAGGTTGACATTTCTAAATATAGTAATAATTTAAAATATAGCATTTTATAGCTTTTAAAAATGAATCATTATCCTCAAGTTTCAAAACACTCACACTCCCAAAGTCTACACTTTGTGTTTACAGGAATAAAAATTTAGCAAAATGAATAGAAAAGCACCTTGGGAATTAAATGTAAGCCTTCCTGTTTAAGTAGTGCTTGTGTCTCACAGAAAAGATTGCCATGTGATCCCACTGTGCAGGAGCCCTTCTAGTACCCAATAATAATGTCCATGTTTATGTAAAAGAAAACACTTGTATATTAGGTCAGTGGAAGTATTTCTCTGCAGAAGTAGAAATTCATGGTCATTCCAGCTGAATTAGTTTTCGGTTTGCGGTGAGTCAGACAGAGATGGCCATGGTTTCTTTGACATTGTACACAGCCTTTCTTAATAAAAGATTCACAAAAACAAAACACTGGCTGGTTTGGGGGAGGTGGAAAAAACAACAACAACCAAAGAAAACTTTTCTCACCAAACAAACCAAGGACACTGTCGACTTATTATTATTATTTTTTTCACACAGAATGCACATTTGTCTCTCACTAAGTTCAGGGTTAACTCTGGACAGCAAGGTTGTCTTCCTCCACCAAGGACAGCTCCAGAGTGTTCTCATTAGCGCTGGTTTTCACCCTGAAGTTGAAAGAACCATAGAGCTTGGCGGACTCTTTGGAAGAGGCAAACCTGTTCCGACGATAGAGCTCCCCCTTCCACATGGACGTCATGAGCAAGCAGGAGAGGACGACTCCCCCGAGCGTGAGCAGGCAGAGTCCCGCGATCACGCAGCGGTCCAGGTGTGCACCTAGCCTCGCACTCTCCTTTTCTAGACGCTCCATCTCCCTGGCAGCCACCGTGTTGGGATCCACTGTCACCTCCCGAGGGACGATATAAGAAATGATCACCAGCAAGATACCGGTGACCAAGAACAAGATGGCACTGATAAAGCCATAGTCTACGGACTTCCCTGAAGATGTGGCTTCCGAACTTGCGTCATCTTCATCTTCGGAGATCAAAGAAATGGCAGCCTCCTGGGACCATTCATTAGCGTTTCCCCAGCCAAGATCGCCAGGGTGATTGCCACCTTTGGCTGAGGGGGACCTCTGACTTCTCTGCTCTAAGTTGACATTCTCATCCACATAAGTAAAAGAAGTTTCTAATTCCTGGCTGCAACAATCGCAGACTTTACGATCTGCCATCACTTGGTTGTTCCCTGAGTCAGGAGGTCCTGGTGGGAAAAACCTTGGCTGAATAGCATTGTCTTGGAGCAAGGAGGTTGGGGATGCCAGAGAAGGGCTAAGTCTAGACACTTCCACTCCAGCTGCTCTTGGTGTGGATATACAGTTTTCCTGTGAGTGAAGAGCACCTCTGATGGCTGTCCCCTCTACCTGGTCACCAAGAGTCCCTCCTGAACTCCAGTCCAGAGTATTGCACAAGTCCTCCGGGCTGTTCCTCTTAGTCAGAGAGAGGAGCTCCATGGGAGCTGGTTAGAATTCCTGCAGCAGCAATTTCCAGAAATCCTGCCAGTGGCAACACAGATAGGAACCCAGCAGAATCTAAGCCCGTACTATAGAGAAGCCCGCTCCTCTGGTCCCTGCTTCCTTTACAGCCATGGCTGGTTAAGGACACCTTAGCCTCAGTTCCTCATGAGAGGGAGACAAATGAGACAAGGAACCTGGTGGCTGAATAGCATAGAAAGGAAAAATCTTCTGGTTTTTCACGGGGTTAGCAGGAGAAGGAACAAGGAGGAAGTGGCAGTATCCCTGGGGAGAGCACACTGCCGTCACCAAGCCAAATTTATCCAGGGACTCACACTTTCCTGTGACAGAATCCCTCAGAGGAGATGTCAAGTTTCCTGTAGAGATACAAATAAGAAAGGCAGGGCCCTCTTTAGCAGACTGCCGGATTTCTGGAGGCCTCCAGCAATCACAGACTTCTAAACGATTCAATTAGACTACATGTTTATACTCCAGTCCGGAAACAGATTCTAATACAGATTAGCTTTAATGAATGCACGCTCCTATCAACTGGGTGCTGCTGAGTCAGCATCTTGACTTGGCAGCTAGGAAGTGAATGGAAGGGATGACTTAATGAGCCAGTGACCAAAGAGGCATCAGGACTAGTGATTCCCCTATGCAGGTATCTAATGACCTCTACACACAGCCCTGGGGCCCGTGTTAATGTAGCCATATGCACTTCTCGGCTTAGTCCGCTCCCCGTTCCACAGGGGCAGCTTACACACTTCGCTGTGGTCTCTGAAAAAAACTCAGCGAGCCAGTCCACTTCACACACACATACTACCTGTTTCCCATGAGCGCCTACTGCTCTCGCTTGCAAAAATCTCAGTGGGTCTGAGTTAAATCTCCTCCCTGCAGTTTGCTAACTAACACACAAGCACAAGAAAGTGCACCCCCCTCCCCGAGAAGTGTTTACATACTCAAGGTACAAGTAAGTTGAGAGGGGAGAAAAAGAAACGATAAACACATAGCATTGAATAGAGGCAAAGAAGGGAGAAACAGTTTCCAAAGCTACAGCCGAGGCTCTGTGTCCATGGCACTCCCTCTTCTCCACTGCACCGAGAGCCTAGATAGGATGGAGCTCTGTGGAACAGAAAGCCATCTGCCCACCTTTTCTTGCCTCTGCTAGCTTCCTGGGGGAATAAAATCCCACTCTCCATTCTCAATAAATATAGTGGGCTTAGTCAAGGATTCCCTTTGTTCTTATTTCAATCCAGAGTGGTGATTAACTTTAACCCATGGCTGGAGGATTACCAGTCGAAATCCCCAACACCAGCAGCCTGTAACAGAGGTACACAAGCAAGCCTCACCAAAGGGAGTCAGGCAACTCACAGAGCAGAAAAGAAAATCGACATGTTTTCTACTGTACTTCAAGTCCCTACCCTCCTGTGCACGGAGCATACAAAAAGTGAAACAACAACAAAAACCAAAACAAAACAAACCCGCAGTGCTAAGTGCAAGAAAACCATAACGGAGTCGGTTTTCTATCAGCAAGTGGACAAGACCCTGCTGAAGGATGCTTCAATGAGGGAAGCGAGAGATGGGGACCACTTTCATCAATTCCCGAAAAGAAACCCTCACAGATGGATCCCTCAGGCGTGAGTCGCTCTGATTAACCTTTGGCATAATTAACTAATCACATTAGACTCTTTTAGATAAAATAGGCAGGGTCCCTTACTAGACTTCCAATTTATAACAAAGCAGGGAGACATTCATTCATATTCTCTCTCTCTCTCTCTCTCTCTCTCTCTCTCTCTCTCTCTCTCTCTCTCTCTCTCTCAGAGAGACTGACTAACCGTATAGTGGATTTGCAGATCTGTATTCCCAGGTTTCTAACATCAGTGGACGATGGATAATCCTACGGGACCAGCTAAAGGTCTCTTCTTCCCTTCCCCTCTTACCCCCTCCCCGATCTGTTTAAAAGCCCAGTTAATGAGAATGCACCTCCAAAGCAGGAGGCAGCGTTTCCCCTATCCGCTGCTTCTCAAATAAAGGCAGTAAAATATGGACAAGACTGACAGAGACAAGAAAGATAGTCTGCAGGAGACCACCTAGGGGTGTGGGATGCGGGATGCAGGCTGAGAGCGCTGGGTTTACAGGACCCGCTGCTAGCACCCTACAGGGGAGACCCCAACAGGCTGTGGGATCAATCAGTTCTCCTGGCGAACTCTTGGCCCATCAAGGCACCTGCAGTCTGGCTGAATCCGCTGAGGTCCTGCGGGCACCTAGGGCGGGGAATGGGGGTGCATGCACCGGCGGCTCCTTATAGCTCTAGGCTTCAGCTCTCTCTCCCCACTCTGCTTACTTCCTCTCCACCTCCCCATCCCACTCTTTACCACTTACCTTCTGCTCCGGCTACCCAAAGACGCTGGAGCGGGAGCACTCGCGTCCGCGTGGCTCCCTGAAAAAGTCCGCTATTCCCCAGCCGCAGCACTTGTAGCCAGTGTTCCCTGCTGGGTTCCGCTGGGTGGGCGGCGTCCGCCTAGTCGGGCTGGGCGGGGCAGGGCGGGGCGGGGTGCTCCCTTTTGCTGAGCATCCCGGGAGTTGTAGTTCAGGAGCGGTCCTTGCACCCTCAATTCACTTTGTCCCACACCTCCAGAATTTTGCCGTTCTGGAAAACAGTTACCTGCATCCAGGCATTTACCTGTCTGGAGCTTCAATCGCTGGCCTAAGATGAGTGTGTCTCCCTTCCCTCCCCATCCCCCGCATCCTCCCAGTCTCAAGAGCAGCCACAGGATTCCAGAGACAGGGGAAACAAGCGCTACATTTAATTCCAACTGTGCGTCAAGCAATTTGCATACTTTGTCATATTTAATAGTCAAAACACATTTTCAAAGTAAATTTTATCAGTCTTCTTTCTAAAACGAGGAAGAAGACCAACAGGAATTCGGGGCTCTCCCCCGCCCACCACAACCAAAATTACAAACTCAAGAAATTGTAGCTTTTGAAATAGTGTTCAGGAGTGTGTTTCCAAAGTCATCGCCTTTCCCGTAAAATATGCAAAAATGTGAACACCGAGAGGAACGGTGTCCTGTTCTCCAGTTTAACCCCTGCAATTTCTATTATCTTGTATCCGCTGAAGGTATACTAAAATAGAAAATCAAAGAACAAAAGCAGTATTCTTTATTGCCAAGCCCTTTCCCACACTTTTTATTTGACTCATTTAAGGCATCCAATTTTAGAGGGTACTGTGAAAGTCCTCAGCTTTACAGAATATCTGGATTATAAAATAGCAGTCCCATCCACGCCATCGGTATTTAGTCAATTCTGAGTATTATGTTCTACTACCTGATTGGGAGTGGGCAAAGCATAAGAGAATGGGTCAGGTTTGGCAAGGAAAATTCACAATTGTAACTACTGAGATTGTGGCTCTTGAGATAGGACCAGCTAACTTCTTTAGTTAGCACTGTTCCCTCCCCTCTTTTAAAACCAGAACAGTCTTTAGCAGCTTACAGCCACACATCTAGGAAATGAATGTTTTGTGGACCGTCTCCAGCAGTCCAGCACCTCCCTTGGAGTGATTTAAGATCATCGGATGATTCCGTCTAAGGAGCAAAGGGTGACAGTATCTATGGCATTTTCTGCTTGCAAGAGGTTCACATAAATGCTGCAGTCGCTTGAGAAACAGGTCAGCATCCTCAGGTGACACAGCAAATGATAATACCATTTGTTTTACTTAACAAACATGTGACAAAAGCCAATCGCACGGTTCCACAGACTTTAAAATTGAGCCTCTTTGAGATGGGCTTGTCCCACAATTTTAACGCACCTCACTATGCTATTAGTTCTGAATGTGTGTGTGCCATGACTTCCTTGACTCACTATTCAGTTTTCCAACAGGAATATATTTTTCTCTGTTCCTTTATTCAACTCACTCCTCAAAGACATACTTGCCAACCTTACTGATGAGGGAACCTGTCAGGATTATTTATTGGAAAAGGAACCCAAACAAACTGTAGATGTCCACAAGGGAACAACTAAGTTGTTAAAAAAAAATTGAGCTAGTGTTTAAAAAAAGAGGTGCAGAAGGAACTCGTATTTCATCAAACGAAGAGATGGGGGCAATATAAAAACTAGCTTTCCGTAAGTTAAAATTCATAAAATCAAACGTATTTTACGTCCTGGTTTTAAAGGGCGAAAGTAGAACCGATGGCAACAATAGTATCTACTAGGGCTAATATGTTACCACTGTAGATGTTTATACTAACTTTGTAAGGAAAGCAGTGTTTGCCGCCATTTTTTTCTTTTATGGAAATCACATGTCAGAGGTAATACACATAGAAGGCTTCTCTTGCCAGTCACCCCTTGGCTGGGGTGTCTTTGGGAACCTACAGGAACACTTTGTGGTCTCAGGGATAGGACACTGGTGTACCTCAGATGTCGGGGGCCCCCAGAATGGAAAGTTCCATCTGATTTAATTAGGCAGCTGATTGGCATTTGATACAAGCAAAGACATTCTAAAAGTCTGGCATGGAATGTCTCAGAAAAGTGAATTCTATACTACTAAAAAGGCTTCATAAACAAAGCAGAGACGATTTCTAGTAGTGTTAAGGGAGGGATTTGTTTAATTGGATTATGCAACCGCCAAGGTCCCCCGATGAACTAATTCTAATGTACCTGTCTCGCATGAGGTGTTTCCCATCTAGACCATCTCCAGAGGAATTCATATCTTGTAATTTTTTTTCAACATTGCAATCCTAAATATTAATTCTCCACTATCTTGTGACAGTTCTCGGATGGCTAGGTAATGAGTAAATATTGTTTGACCTGTGGCATGGGCACTTGAATGGCAACTGTAAACACCCAAGGTCACTATTGACATGCTGGCAGTCTTACGTGGTAAAACAAGCTCAGTCTTCCTCTTTCATTCAGTGAAGTAAAATGACAAAACTCAATTGAGACGTGAGATGATTATCAGTTATTCTCTCGTTCTCCAGTATCATCACATGCACATAAAATAAAACAAAGCATTAGATTCCACACATTCTTAGCAGTGACAACCCAATTTGGGGACTGGAGAGAGATGGCTCAGTGATTAAGTACACTTGTTGTTCCTGCGGAGAACCTGGGTTCAATTCACAGAACCCACATGGCAACCCACAAGCATCCATAACACCAGGCCCAGGGAATCTGACTCCCTATTCTGACCTCCCCAGGTGCAAGGCAAAATGCCGATCTACATAAAATAAAATACATAAATACAAGCAAAAATTAAGCTAATTCTATTTCAATATACGGCAGTGTTTCTTTCAGAATTTTGCAGAGAAAAATAATAAAGGAGAATTGACTGAGTTCCTGAAAGACAAGCTTTGCAAAAATCCACTGGCTAGAAAAACATTCCCCACCCAGCCTCCGTGCTTTGCCATTTCTAAAGCATCCCCAAAAGCCTCACCCTGGAAATTATTGTCAAGAGTCAGTGGTCAACATCCTAAACATTTTATTGGCACTCTAGTGCTAATTCACTTCCCTTTAAACTGGCATTCGGACATATGCAGAAGGACTTCATGTGTGTTTTACAGTGCTTTCCACGTGTTCCTCCTTCCAAAATGAAACATGACTTCCTTGAAAACCAGCGTTTTCTATTGTAGTCTATGGACATGCACAGCAGCATGCATCCAACAGCAAGAAGAACCCGAGTATCTGCACACAAAGCCATTGCCCTTAGTAAAGAGAGGGCATTAGGAATCAACATGATGATTTCTATTTTACATAAATTCTAATGTGTCTCAATTTACTCTGATGTTGGAGGAACAATCATTATTATACTAGATTAACTAGCAATTAAAACAGATTCTGAGTAAATTGACTGTTTAAGTTAAGAGTCGTATTGGGGCTTTTATTAACTAGCCTCTTGGAGTAATTACAAAGGATCCCATCAAATTTTCCCTCCTCAGACAAAATGATAAGGACTAATTGCAAATAAACTTCCTCAGAGGACTTAGTGCTTTCACGAGATGCTGAGCAGTGGAAAAATAAGAAAGATGATTTCGGAATAGTTTGGCTAAAGTTTGGAGATAGTCTAAGAGTATGACTGATAAAGTCCAATTTTTTTTTTTGATTTTTGAGACAGGATTTCTCCGTAGCTTTTTTGGTTCCTATCCTGGAACTAGCTTTTCTAGACCAGGCTGGCCTCGAACTCACAGAGCTCCACCTGCCTCTGCCTCCCGAGTGCTGGGATTAAAGGCATGCGCCACCACCGCCCCGCTAAAGTCCAAAATTTAAAGCAAGTAAGATGTCATTTATTAGGAAACTTCTTTGAATTAAAAAATATTAAAATTTGAAATTAATAAATATGCTTACAGTAGCTGCACATGTTTGTAAAATAAGACCCGTGGCTGAGCACCTAAAGTCAGTAATTTTCTCAGCAGAGGGAGTTGTCCCCAGCTACTCAAAGTCATCATCCTGTTCTTCTCCTTCTCCTTTTCCTCCTCACCTCCTCCTCTTTTTCTTGCTCCTCCCTTCTTCTTCCTTCTCCTTTCCTCCTCCTCCTCTTCTTCTCTTGAGTTAATTTAGATATTAATAAAAGAAGCCAGGTCTCCCAATTTTTAATCAGTAATTCAAAACCTTTTAAACATTGGATTGAAACTGTAACTGTGAGAAACGTTTGAGTATCAGAAATTTAAGTAATTTATACCCACTTTCTATTGAGTATAAATTGGAAATCTGGATAAAACTATAGAGTGTCCCTTCTTGAATACTTACAAAATTACTCGAGTTATATTATTAGGCTAAAATGTAGAGGGCAAAGGTCAAAAGGGCAGAGCAAGCCCCTAGAGTTTCTTTTTCTATGAATGGTTAGATGAGCCCAGAGGAGATAGTGGGAGACTAAGGGGATAAGGTGAGGGGTCAGATGGCGTCTTGACCTCACCAAGGAATGGAGTTATAATAAATCTTCTTTATACCCTCAACATTGCTTTGAACCCTGAAATGCTTCTTTCTAGAAGTGTGAACCAGAAGTCATTCAGGCTGTCATAGGAAATGTTCCAGCCTCCATGAATTCCCCTAAAATTTACCCAAAGTGAGTTCAGAGTTCTAGGAAACAGCTTTCCCAGCAGAAGAGAGTTAGATGCCATCCATCAAAGTGAAAGCATCATTTCCAAACAGTTTTAACAATTTTCAAATTAAAAAAAAATTAACCCTGAGGGGAACCAACATCCAAAGGTTGACGATTATACAAATTCATACATCTATAAGAATGTATAATCCATATGTATTAATATACATATCAATCCATGAATGATATGGATGTGAATAATGCTGTCTGGTAGAAGTAAGGATGGAGGGTGAGGAATTGTACATCTCCATAAAAGGTAATAGGAGAAGATTTGTTTGGCTATACAAAAGATTTACACCTCAAGTTAAATCATGTGCAGGTTGGTATCAAACTGCTCAAGACACATCTGGAGAGGGAACAACATCACTACTAAGAAATATACTGATGTTTAAAGCCACAAAGAGATGACATACTCGTCCACCAGATTAAATGTCAAAACAGAGAACAACGTGAGACTGTTGTAAGCTACAAAGCAAACAAAACCACATATACTGAATGAGGGGAATGTAAAATCACGCAATCACTTCTGAAAACTCAATTAAGCATAAAAGTTATGACTGAGATATTTCCTCCTAGATTTTCCTCCGCAAGCATACGTGTACAGGGCTTAACACCAAAACCTGTACAAGAAACTGTCAACCAACATCCAATAAGATAGATAAATAAGTTACAAATTATTTCCACATTGAAACACACACAATGAGTGAATTAGGGTTGTATTCAAAATGAATAAATGATGATTTATTACCTGATAATTATCACAATGATAATTCTGAAGTACCGAGTAAGTTTGTTTGTATTTTTTTTCTAAGCAAATCTTATGGAAGTTGAGACCCTGGACTAAGCATCGTGATAGTTAATTTACAAGCACATGAGAAGTGAGAGAACAACAAAATGATGCTCGTCAACAAGAGACAGTTGAATTCTAGAAGTAGATATTTTAGAAATATCCCTCAGGACCTTGAAGTAGGAAAAACTGGAGATAGCCAGGTTTCTTTAACACTGGGAAATGTATTCAAACTTAAAAACAAACAAACAATAAGTTTGAGAACCCAGGATTCTTGTGTTCAAGGAATAAAGTTCATCCCCCTCCCCATCATTTGTTTTGGAAGTAAAGTAGATAAATAAGTGTTCTTTTATTTCTCACCTAAAATAAAGACTCCCAAGTTTGTACACACAGAAGAAGTCAGTTGCTTTCTATCACTGTAACAAATCCTGGAGATAATCAAGTTTTGAAGAGAGGCAGCTTTTGTTGATCCAGCTTTGGAGGTCTATAATCATGGTCCCCATTACTTTGGGCCTGGTCCTGTGTTAATTCAGCACATTATAGGATGTGGTAGAATAAAGCAGTTTAACTCACAGCTAGAGAAGAAACAATGAGAAAGAAAAATTTTTATTTAGGACCTCTTAATTTTGTAATTAAGTTTGTAATTTTTAAGTATACACACAGACACACACACACTTTTACAAGTAGGTCTTCATGCAAGAGGAACATGCTTGTGTCTTTCCACATGTGATGTTTCTTACTTAACACAACAATTTCCAGTCACATAATATTTTTTGAATATATCACAATTTTATTTTTCCTTACTACTGCATAAAATTTATTATGCACCATAGTTTCCTTAACCATTTATCCAGTGATGGAGATCTAGGGTTATTGGCAGAGACTGCTTGTTCATTCCTGGCCACCCAGAAATTGTATTAATTAAATCACTGCTTGGTAAATAGCTTAAGCATATTTCTAGCTAGCACTTGCATCTTGAATTAACCCATTGTAGTTTATATTTTACCATGAGGCTCGTGGTTTACCAGTAAGGTTCTAGCTGGCAGTTTGCATCTTTATCCTTTAATGGCTACATGGCATCTCCCTTACTCCGCCTACTTTCTCCCAGCATTTAGTTTATTCATTAACCAATAAAAATAACAGATATACAAAAGGATTTCCCACACCATTTCCCATTTTCTGTTCAAATAAAAAGGAAGGCTTTTACTTTAACATAGTAAATTACATATAATAAAACAGGTATCAGGCAAGAATTACAATTATAATATTTATACCTCTCTTTTATCATAACTAAGGAAAACTCTAATTATAACTATTCTTCAACTCCATCAAAGACTCCAGTAGGATATAATATTACCTAACTTAACAAGAAGTGCATTATGGGCAACTTCAAAAACTCTAGAAATGAGAGAGACATCTTGCTCCTTGGACAGTCGCTTAATGTTCATTTGTACCTTGGAGCATCCATCTTCAGACTATGGGCCCATAGTATCTGGGAGATTTTCCCATGAAGCAGGAAATTTGAAGACCTCTTATGCCTTGTTTTGGCAAAGTACATCAGTTGCTTTCCTCTGTGTCCTACAGAATGTCTAGCAGACTCTTTCACGAAACAGGAACCTCAAAGGACCATCTCACTTTTAGGCAAGTTTAGTAGTCATTTTCTGTGGGTTTTGCATGTCCAGTTCATACAGCATAACATCAAGCAGTCCAGACAAGAGCAGTTTCTTGCCCAAATGACAAGCAAACTCCATAACGAACCTCTTCAATACCCATCATCCCCTTGAAGTAGATTGGTGTTGCCAGAAGCAGCTGTGTCTTGTTGCCATGAAAAATCCTAAGTTCTTTAAAAAAAATTTAAATGCCATATTCTGTAGCGAAGAAGGACGCTTAAAAGAAATCCCACACTAGTTCAGAATTGAATATAATAGAGGGTTATATATTTAGTTATAATATACGTAGTCCAGACTCTCTGTATATGTTCCATCTTTATGGGGCTCATTTTTCTTACTCTATTATTTTTTCTACAAGTTTAATATTTATTTTATTATCTTTACTCCTTTAATCTATGACTGTCTGTACTCTTTTATATTACTTATACTGTCTCTTTACCCTTTTTCCTCTCTCTCTCTCAAGCCTCCATACATTTATTCAATACTGTGACCCATTTAGAGGGCTTTTCCATCTGGATTTGTCTTTATTGATTGCATATCTGTAATTTGTTTTTGACCAGGAGTGCTTTCTAAATATGGGGAATTTCTGATATAGTTTTCCTTGCTACTTTTTTATATACTAATGGTTTTTATCTTAGTTTCCTGTGGATTCCCCGGTTTGCCATGCTTACTTACTTGCTTGTTTTTCTTCACTGCAGCTTAGATGTAGTATTTCATTGATCTCATCCTCCATACTTGATATTCATCCTTCTGTTTTGTAGAATCTAATGGTGATGCTTTATTGTGTTTTTATATTTGACTCACTGTGTTTTTCATTTCCAATATTTTAAATTTTTCTCCAAAAATCCATTTCCTTAACAGAATTTTCTTTTGTATGGCTGGGTTTTGGGTTTTTTTTTGTTTGTTTGTTTGTTTGTTTGTTTTTCATCTGCATTGCTGACTCTCCACTCTACGTTGCTGACCTTCCTGTCTAGGTGATGGATTGGATCCATCTGGTTGTTTGTATCATCTTTGTCAACTTTCATCAACCTGTCTGCTGGCCTGGCTGTCTGAAGACCTGAAAGAACGGGGCAGACTATAGTGTAATGCGGCAAACAGTGTCTCATTGTGCTGCTTCAGAAACCAACGGTCTACGTACAGTGGTTTGAGTTCAGAAAAACATGTAAATTAATGCCAGTAAGCACATACTAAATATTAACTGGGCAGCCCCTTCCCAGAACTTTCTCAGGACAGACCAACTTAAACACAGTTGCCTGGCATGTGCTATAGATTGTATCTGGAAAAGCATGCAAGCAAGGCAGAGGGCCATATCCTGATTCAGGGCACACAGACCAAATTGAGTTCTACAACTATGTTCTCACAGCCAACAAGAATAAAAATGTCATATAAATATAAATGTAATGTCAATGTTTGTCATAAGAGGCACAAAATCACGTACAAGAACAATCCACGGAACAAAATGTACCTGCGGTAAAGGCCCTCTGCCGTTTCCCTGGAGCCTCTCAGTTCTCCCAGGCATTGTTCACCACAGGTCATTCTTTTGACCACGTTCCAAAAATCTTGAGGTCCTAAATCATTTTTTTTACCAGAAAACTTTTGAAATCTTTTATTTCACCAACTACATTGTCTTTGAGCATAGTCACTGAGGAGTCTTTGGGTAAAGTGTGTCTTGCTTTTTTAATGTTTGTTCTGTTTTGTATTGTGATTTGCTTTTCTGTTGGTTTATATTACTTGGTTGGTTTATATTCTGTTGTAAAATGTGTGTATACATACATACATTATATATGTATGTATATATCATATATGCATATACTTTTGTTTCTATCAAGAGGTTGCTCCTTCTTATGGAACACCCTACTCCAGGAAGGCAGACCCTAGTAGCATTCAGGAAGGAGTAAATACACTACATTTGGAAGTGCCCCGCCCCCTCCCTCCTCTGCAGCCAAGTGGCTAAAGCTGTGTTAAGCTTACTTCTCTGTTTGTCTTTGCTCTGCTCTTCCCTGTGTTTTTCACATTTCCTTTGTGATTTCTCAGCTCTTCCTCTCTTTCAAACAAAACCTTGTTTTCTCATCTTAGCCTCTCCTTCATCATCACAGAAAGATCCTGAATTTGCCAGTGTTGCCAGAAAACCTTGCTTGGTTTTGCCTTAAAAAAAAACTGTCTATATTTGTTGATTACCTTTCTGAGTACTTATTTAAACAACTGCTTACATCTTGCCCAGATATCTTGGTGAATGGGGGGGGGGGTAATCTGTGATGATCAATTACCAAAGATTACTTTTTAATTTTTTATTATTATTACTTAAAAGTATTACAACTCTTTGGCTGTCTAGTAGCTGCTTGCTTGTTTGTTTTGAGATCAGGTCTCACTATGTAGATCAAGCTAGTCTCAGATTCATAAAGATCCTTTTTTCTCTGCCTCCTGGTGCTGGGATTAAAGATATATGCTAACAATTCTAGTTCATGAACTTTTACAACATACCTTTCTGGAGACAAGTCAACTTTATGAGACAGCTGTTGCATAGATTTCCTTGTAAACTCATTAACAACATTGAATACTTCTGTGATTTACTCAACAAATTTTTGTCGAGAGTTTCTGTGCTGGGTGACTGGGGATATAACCATGAGCTGAGTGGATTGACTGCCCCTACCCCAACTCTTAAGGAGCTTACATTCTAATAACAAGTTCACAAATTTAACAGGAAGCAAAATATTATTTTATAAATGTTACAGTAAAAGAACTAGATAATGAAGGGGAAATGTGGTAGCTTAAATGTGATTGGCCCCCATAAGCTCGTAGGGATTGGCAGTATTGGGAGGTGTGGCCTTGTTGAAGGACATGTGGCCTTGTGCAAGGAAGTGTGTCACTACCAGAGCAGGCTTTGCTGTCTCTTTGGATTAAGTTCCATTCATTGTCACAGTCCACTTCCTGTTGTCGTCTGATCAACATGGAGCCTTCCCCATTTCTGCCTGCATACTGCCCTGCTTCTCGCCATGATGATAATGGACTAAACATCTGAACCGTAAGCCAGTCACCCAGTTAAATGTTTTGCTTTGTAAGAGTTGCAATGGTCATGATGTCTCTTCACAGCGTAGAAGTTCTAAGACAGAAGTTGGCACCAGGGACAGGGATATTATGATAGGCCTGACCATGATGTTGTTTGGAGGAATTTGGACCTTGGTTCTTTGGGTTAGGAAAGCAGAGGAATGTTTTATGTGCAGCTTATGCTAGTGGTAGCATGGAAGACAGTGGTACTCGAGGTTATTTGAACCCTCCAGGCTGGCTCAAAAGGTTTCAGAAGATAAGAATTTTAGCACGTTACCTAGAGATCACTCTTGCGGTATTTTGGTGAAAAATGTTCTACTTTTTGCCCTTGTCTGAATAGTCTGCTAAAGTAAAGAGTTTTGGATTAATTTCATTGGCAGAGAAAAATCTTAAAACAGTCTAATATAGACACTGTCATATGGTTACAGGTGGTAACTCTAATGACTATTTATAATGAAAAGGTCAGCCTGGTCTAGAGCCCCAGTTTCAGGACAGTCAAGCTTGGGCAGTGAAGGACAGAAACCTGGTGACGATGTCAATATTCAAGGGAACATGTTCCAACTGCAGTGATCAGCAGAACTTGGCAGCGTTGGCCACATGGTTCTGGAGTTAAGGATAGAAGAAATGGGCTATGGAATTTCTCTAGAGATGGAGGAAAGCTGCTGAGTTCAGGCATGTGTCAGGGCTGTCCCTGAATAGAGAGCTAAAGAGGCTTTTTAGAGAAGCTATTGACTTGAAGCCTGTATTGCCATGGAGAACCCAAGATGTTAGAGATGCCAGAGCCATGGGATACCTGTCAAGGAGAATTGCTAACAAGGAACGAAACCAGCATAAGAGAAAGGAGTGTGTTACAGTCAACAAAGCTGAACACAGTTGTCTAATGAGTATTTTGCCATCAAACATTGAGGTGAAGAATTTGGAGTTTCCCTGGCTGTATTTTGTTCTTGCTTTGGTCCAGTACTTCCTCATTACGCTTCCTTTCCTATGTTTTGAAACAGTAGTGTATCTCCTGTGCCTTTATATGTTGGAAGTATGTGATCTGTGATTTGATTTTTATTTCATACAGGACTACAGTTAAGAAATTGCATGAATCTCAGAAGAGACTTAGAATTTGGGGTTTTAAACATTGTTGAGACTGTGATAAACTATGGGGGACTTTTGAAGTTGGACTAAACACATTTGGCATTATGATATAGTCAGAAGTCTTTGGGGGCCAGGGAGTGGAATGTGGTGATTTGAAAGAAAATTCCCCCCATAGGCTCGTAGGAAGTGGTACTATTGGGAGGTGTGGCCTTATTCAAATACGTGTGGCCTTGTTGTAGGAAGGGTGTCACTGTGGGAGCAGAGTGTGGGGTTTCTTTTGATTCACTTTTGCTCAGTGTCACAGCCCACTTCCTGTTGCCTTCTGGTAAACATGTAACCAGTACCATGTCTGCCTCCAATCGGCCATACTCCCTCCCATGAGGATAATGAGCTGGAACTCTGAACAGTGAGTCAGTCACCCCAATGAATTGTTTTCCTTATAAGAGTTACTATGGCCATGTTGTCTCCTAACAACAATAGAAACCCTACCTAAGGAAACATACTAGACATCAGCTGTCTTAGAATCAGGAAAGCAAAGCAGATTTCTTCATAATGTAGCATTTAATGAGACACATAAAAGAAGAAACAGTACATTAAACGTGGGTGCAAATGTCAACAGCAGACAGATCATCTTTGGGCTTCTGAGATAAGGTGTGTAGGCGTGACCCTGAAACCTACAAGGCACAGTGGGTGGTTTTCAAGCAAAAGAATAATAAAATCTTGCTGCAATTTTGAAAAGATTATCCTGGAGAAAAAAAAAGTTGAAGATGAGCTAGTCTAGCGTCATTATAGAGCCTATTCACATCCAAGCTCAAAATAGTAGCATTGGAGTTTAAATACACAAACACGGGTGAGTTATAAGAAAAAGGTACATCTTGTAAACCTTAACCAGGATGGGGCTGTAAAGGCTATGTGGAAATGGGCTTTTGAACAGAAACATGTTGTCTTGGATAATGAGATAATAATGGTGAAAGGGGAGAAGAATTGTTGGCATAGTGCAGGGACAGATTACATATCGAACATGTTCAAGGCCCTAGGTCCGTTCTTCAACTCTAAAAATAAAGACAGAAAGATCAGAATGTCAAGAGGATGCACAGAGATGCTGACTGGATGTGCTCCGTGCTTCTTTATGTGCTTGTTTGTGGTTCTGTCATTGGAGTAGGCATGGGAATAATGTGTGTTAACTTCTAGGATGAGGGTTTAAATGTCTAGAGAATCTGCCCCCTAAAATATTCCTTCTCTCGGTAACTTTAAGATGCCTTAAGGCCATAATTTGAAAGTAGCCAGTGTCACTGAGTCACAATTTAGAGTCGAGACACTGAGTATCTACAGGACACTCAGATGTGACCATACAACCAACTTCTATCCTCATGGAAAAAGTTGGAACTTAGTGCAGCTCCATGTCTTGACTCTGTATTTGCAGCAGGCCACAAAGGAAATCAGAAAAAGTGATCCCTATTTGCTGGTTGGCCAGTGAAGACAGTGTTTTATACAATTTGCTTGAATCTTATCGTCTTTTGATATGAAAGCAACAAATAATTTATTTTTTCATGTAAATATCATTATTACTAATCCATTGTATATTATTTTACATACATAAAACAATCTTTTTTCTTCTCATACCCTTTCATTTTTTCCTATAAAATAAGTATATATGAAAAGCATAACATTTTAAAGCTTTATTGCATAATTTTAAATGGACATCATTAAATGAATGAGTATCTAGGTTGTATTCCTACAAATTCATAAACATATGTCTTTAGAGAAGTATGTGTGGTATGTGTGTGTATTTGTGTGTGTCTGTGTGTATTCATCTCTCTGTGTGTGTTTATATTGTGGAATGTTGCAAGGGGTTATATGTAAAATATTCTTGAGGGAGTGGCCCCACATTTTAAAAATTCAATCTGCTTTATTAAGCAGTATTTCTAACATTCCTGGATCCAATGATATTTAATTTTATGCCCTAAGAGCAAGGTGTATTTTTAATCTTTTTCCAAACCTGTAGGTTATGAACCTTTCATATTTCAATCAGCATACTATGGAAGTACTGTTATATAAATTAAACTTTGGCATACTCTATTTCAAAATAATCACACTTTTCAAAGTCATGTCAGAGCAGAACATTTTATATTTAGATTTGTGTGTTTCGGGGTCTTTATGACTTACTATACATTGCTATAAGGTTATTCAGTATTATGGCTGCATGTAATCCATTGTTTTGGGAAACCTTACACCAGCAGGAGCATCAGAAGTATTTTCTTTTTTAAATATATATATATATATGTATTTTAAATTTTACGCGCTTTGGTGTCTTGCCTGCATATGTGTCTGTGAGGGCCTGTCAGAGCCCCTAGAACTGGTGTTACAGACAATTGTGAGCCAATATGTTGTTGCTGGGACTTGAACTTGGGTCTGGAAAAGCAGCCGGTTCTCTTAACTGCTGAGTCATCTCTCCAAATGCTGGAAGCATTTTCTTTATAAATAACATCATTAGACTTACGTATTCAGATTTCGGCATTTCTCTATGAAGGGAGGATCTAGAGTCATCTGATGCTTGTTAGATTTTTATTCCTATTTTTATTTGCTCACATCTGCCCCTTCTTGAATCTTCTTCCTAGATTTGTTTGCTTAGCATAGGTTCTAACCATCTCATCAGCACAACTGCAGTTATCTGCTGGTTACAACTGGCTTTTGTTACCAAGTATTTAATACCTCCCATTACTAATGGATTGATCTTTATGAACACAAAACCTGATCATGACATCTTTCTTGAAATGGTGTACCTAGTTTTCATTGCTCAAATTTGACTTCTTTTGTACTTAGCAATCTCTTCGAGTTCTTATGAAAAACCTTGTTTTTCTCTTATCCTTAGAAATTCTTAATTATGCTCATTTAAATCTTGTTGACTTTTTGTTTTTGTTATCCCAAAGTGTATTTCTGTTGGTTCAAGAACTTCAAGGTTTAGTCTTTCTGTACCCAACCCTTACTCCTTTTGTATGCCTGCCAGCCTATCCACACATAAAAGGGAATGCTGTATCTACTCTTCTATCTGTAGCATAATGGAAGCAGGAATTGGCTGGCACACTAAAGTCAGTGTTTGTACTTAGCCCTGTGACTTTGAATAACTTGTATGAAATGTCATAGTTTAATTTCTTTATTGTAATAGAGGGGTGGGTGATAATCACTGTGTTTATCTGTGATTCAAGAGAGTTAAGTAAAAATGGTCAAAGAACTCTCAATAGTGCCTAACATCCATTTAGCAATCAAACAACTCACTTCATAACGATCTATTTTGGCAATCAATTGTTTTCACAATTGCAGTATCTTTTCTACTTTTACCCCCTTTTTGTCACCATCTGTGCCTGTCCTTATAGCATAAATGTGTTGTACCCCCACTTAACTTTCCGGATATTAACTACATATGTGCACAACTTCATAAACAGTACCGATTTGTAGTGCTCTGTTAATGACACATTGTGTGTGTGCTTTTAGTCAGCCTCTCTTCCACGTGTACCTTTCCTCAGTGAGTTGACTGTTTTTGTTGTTCTCATCCCCTTAGGAAGACTTTTTCTTGGACTGGGTGTGTTTTGGCGGCTTCCTTAAGGTGACTATGGGACTTTAATCACAGCTCATCTGCTTTGCTTGTCCTTGACATTGTTTCTGCTCTGTCCTGCTTTCTTTTCTGCCCTGAGAAAGCTCTGCCTCTTCCACCCAGTGCTCATGCCTTCCTTCTCTGTCAGCTTGGTATCCAGTCTCATGAACTATAAAATTCAGTACAATTTCCAACTTGTTCTGTTATCGATCTATCTTCTCCACTTGGACAAGTGGTTCTAAATTTCACCCCTCCAAGTTGTCAATCCAGAGAGCCTCTACATGCTAGCTGCCTTTGCTAGGTGGTGGCTTACTCTGTAAAATTTTAGCCACCTTTTTCCACCCAGTCTAGGATTGATCACTACTTTCTTTCGCAGCACAACCTGGTTGTTTAACTCATATCAAAGCATAATTGACATATTATTTTCCTTATTTGCCTGTGGGGAAAGGGAGAACTTCAGTCATATTTTAGCCCCTGATTTTCAACCTTCCACCCAACATTTAAGACAGCAGATGTTAAGGGATGGCTTTCAGTTCATGAGCTTGGTGAATCATAAAAGTACAAAATGAACTCTGTAGCCTAACAGTGAGTGGGGATAAATATTCCTGTGAAATGTTTCCCTGTAACATATCCATCATCTAGCTAATAAGATACTGGGGGAGCACATACCAAGTGGCTTGGCACATGTGGTCTTCCATGCACTGTCCGTCTGGGGAAGTGTCAGGATAAGAAATGTGAGAAGAAATGTAGGGTCCAGAGAAACTATCACTGGCAGACATTGGGTGCTTTTCATGACTTTTTTTTTCTATTTTCATCTTTCAAAAATATAAAATAAAATAAAGCTGACTTGAAATAAGTTTTTTTTAAAAAAGCATGAGATGAAAAGCTGAGAAAGATTAAATTGGGCTATATTCAAAAAGAATTGGAAAAAGGCAAATCCTAGAGAGTCAAGGAGGTTGGAAGAGTGTTCGAGGAGGAGGAAATAGACGAGGAGAAAGAGAAAAGACAGAGGAGAGGCAAAAACGATATAGTGAGAGGGGATTAGGAAAGGTACTTTGTCAGTGGGAAAAAAGATGCCAAGATCAACAACATCAAACATATTAAAAACTTTTCCATACGAGATGAATTTTTGACTACAACTTTTAAAGATTCAAGTAAAGGGCCAATAAGTTGATTGACCATCTGAATTCTATTCCTGGGACCTACATCATGGAGAGAATCAACTCCCAAAAGTTGATTCTCTGACCTCCACAGGCTTGCCATGGCACTCACATGCCTAATTCCTCTACCCCAAAACAAATCAATGCAGTGATAAAAAGTGAAATGGGATTATAAAATTTTTATTTCATTCTTAATTAGCACAGTGATTGCACATATAGTGTAAGCATAATGTTTGATACACGTGTACAATGTATAACAGTAATTACATCAAGGCAGTGAGTATACCAATTTTTTTCTGGCACTTATCTCTTCTTTGTGGAAACAATATTCAGAATCATCTTGCTATTCATAACTCATGGAGCAACGGAATTCGGGATTCATTCTTTAGCACTGGATTTTGTACTCTTTGAGAAACCGCCATTCTCTCACATCTCCAGCTTCTGGTCTCCCCTAGACTTCTCCCAACTATAAATGATTTCAGGGATCTGAAATCATGGATATTTATCCTTTGGTTCCTTTTTTTTGTTTAACATAATGCCCCTTAGATTTAGCCATGTTGTCAAAAATGACAGGAGTTCTTCCTCTGGCTTGGAATAGTTCCCCATTTTGTATTCATAACCATTTTTCATTTTCCATTCATCTATTATTGAACACCTGGCCTTTGTTGGCTTTTGTTTCCATTTTAAGTGTTTTTTCTTTTGTGTCATTTGAAAAGCTAAAGCTTTGCATGCACATATGTAAAATCCCTAATGGCATCCGTGAAGCACCCTTTTGATCAACCACCATTTATATTCCTCAGCAAAATATCTATATAGTCACATTAGTTTACATAAACAACATCACCAGTTTTTACAAGAGTCTGGATTTGGTTTTGTTACCAAGACTGGTATAAATACTATTTGGGGTTTTAAGAATCTATTGTTTAAAGACTAAAGACAAAGTAGTGGTCCTAGATAACCCTTGCTTTTACCTCTCCTCCAGGAACTTTTGGCCTTGAATGGGCTAATTTGTAGCTCTGTGGTCAAATGCTGGGTTACTCATTGCTCTTGTCAATAAGAAGGCTTCTCTTTCTTCTGCTGCAAGGTAGCAGTAGAAGTCTAAAACAATGACCCAAAGGACAAGCTCAAAACTGGTACAGAGCCATTTCCAATACACTGCTTTGTCAAATCAAAACACCAGCTCATTTAGGATCCAAGGGATAGAAAAATAGACTGGGGTTCTTGATGGGATAGATTGCATACAAAGTCACGTTTCTCGGGCAATTTTTGCAATCAGTGTGGTAAAGTGCTGAGTCTGGACCTAAAACAGGACACAGTGCGATCAATGGACTCCAGTCACGTGTGCATGGATTGCTTTACCAAGTCAATTTTCTGCCATCATCTTTTCTAGCCACACTTGGATTTCCTTTGAGGTACCCAGCATCCATTTTTGTATAGCAACCTTGTGGGTCTGGAAGAGATTGGCTGTGCCTCTGCTCAGAGGCACAAATCAATAAGTCCAATCACATTTTACATGCTACAGTTATTGGTGCAGAAAGGGGATGGGAAAATATAAACCAAAGCAAATAAGGAACTTCCTTAGCCATAATTAGCTCGTAAATAGTTGTCAAGGCAAAGTATAATGTGGCCAATGAGCAAAAAAAAAGGAAGAAATGTATAATCTCTGTCTTCTTGTTCCATAGTATAAGTTATCCTGAGAACAAAGTTAACACACAGGAGGAGAAAAGAAGTGGAAGAACACCAAGAAATGAAATAACGGTTTTGTTGTCTTGAGGTCTCTCTTAGCTTTGAGCTTCTCGACCCTAGTCAATGAGTCACCAGCGTTAGATGGGTTTTCTGGCACGTGTAAAAACATAAATCTTACCAGGCTCCGCAAGGTAGCACTAGGTCAAATTTATTCAACTTCCAGGCAGAAAATATGTATCTAAAGACCTTTAATGTCCTAAAGCCTACTCTCATCTAATAGTCTTATATGGTTGAGTAGAAGCAAATGTCTGCAAGCAAAGAAATGGCAATAAGTAGACTCAAATTAATAGGATTCGGTTAATGCCTATAGAATAAATGTGTAAATCAATCGATACCTGAAACCTTAAAGAGGAGGTAAGGCAAAAGAAGATCTTATACCAAACTGAAATCAATTATTACATACACTTCTCTCATTTTGCTACAACCATAGCTTTAAAAAGCCGCAAATTAATGATTTGTAATTAAACATTGTGGGATGCACCAGAGATAAAACACAAAAAGAGCAATTCAACCATAGTTTCAGAATAAGAGAATGAGAAAAGATAAACCACGGGAGAAATGAGGAGACAAGTTCTCAAAGAGTATCAACACGGTGGCTTCACACACCACATTCACATTTTGTAAACCGCTAAGTACGGTAAAGTTAATTCCAGAAGTTCTTATTAGCATCCTCTTGTCAGCATTCTCAGGAAAGGGTCATGGGGCTACCTGGCAGTGTCTGTTAGAAGCACTAACTAGCGCAGACCGATGCTTTGCTAAAATGAGAACCAAATGGCAATGTGAAATGTTGTAGCTGTGAGAGAGAGCCCATGCTCGTCATACGTGGAGAAAATTCTGCCTTCCCTTGATATTATTGAGAATTACAATATAATGAACATTTTCACCTGCAGAATCAAAACTTTCCATTAAAATCTCGAGTCAGTATTGTTGAGCAGCAGTAGAAATGAAGGCGAAACACTGAGGGGAATCACTGTAAAGAAACTCTCAACCATGTAATGACGGAGTCTGACACTGTGCAAAATCAATGCCGCTGTCACATCTGCTAAGCTGTGGCGTACATCTATCAAAAATCCTTGAGAAATAATTAAGTGGATCATTAAAGCACGGCTCCATCTCTCCCACATTGTGGGGGCAGACTTGTAACTCATTACTGAATCACTTAACACAGCAGAGCCCTCGCTCTATTTTAATCCTCTTCTAAAGTCGTACATACTCCTCACAGCCATAACATTGGAGGACAGTGCATGCGTTTCTTCAAGGCTTATACAATGGGGATCACATTTAGAAGATGTTTTTGAACAATGTCAAAGAAAATGAGATATTAAACTTCAAGTAAAAGAAACCTCGTTTGTCCACCTTTTGCACAACTTTTGCTGGCAAACTTTTATTATGATGATGCTGCCGTCTGCACATTTATAGCTTCGGACATTAAGTGAAATTTATGGAGTACAGTCTGGTCAGACTCTGTGCTTGATGCTGGGAATTCAAAGACAAAAGAACATGAACTCTATTTTCAAGTGTTTCCCCATAGAGCACAGGCTATCTGTGGAAGACAGACACATTTGCCTTACCTTTTCTGTCTTCCCGGAAGTACCCACAGAAACTCCAGGATTTCATTCTATAATCAATTCCTCTTGTGTGTTAAAGTTCTTATAGCCCATTTATCAACTAAAAGATGTCTTAAACATGTCCTAAACTTAACTCAATGGTTCTCCTGAATCCACTTAAATGCCTGATATTTCTGCATAGAGCATGCTGTTGTATTTCGTCAAATGAAATAAAAAGGCTCTTTTGTCTGCCTTCTCCCAATAGTTAGCATGGAACATCTTTTGGAATGAGAAGTAAGGAAACTACCCAGAAATCATCAAAAGAAGAAGCATTCATCTGATGCACAAGCTAGCCCTAATGGGAAAGAGTTGGCACATTTTGTCCTGGAAGTTATACGGAAGTAAAGAGTCCAAAAACCTCTGCTTCCACTTAGCCATGAATTAAGAGTGAAAGGCACTCTTACAGGGCTTTTGTACTCATAAATATTTTAAATATTATGACCAGATGTGCTTGCTAGTTCTCGTTTAATTGAGCTGCGAGAATCAAATCACTGGAGTGGGTAGCAGTTCTCATTATCTCCAGGGGTTTTCATGCTCTCTCTCTCTCTCTCTCTCTCTCTCTCTCTCTCTCTCTCTCTCTCTCTCTCTCNTCTCTCTCTCTCTCTCTCTCTCTCTCTCTCTCTCTCTCTCTCTCTCTCTCTCTCTCTCCTGCAGCTGAAGAAAGACAGGCTTGCAATAGTTTAACAATGTGAGGCATATATTGACTTCAAACTAATATGTATTGTCAGATACTTGTGTAAGTGTGAGTACTATTAATTTTAAAGAATTTTGTTGTCATGATCTATCACCTAAAATCATTTTTATTTGGGAGTTCACAATCCAGATATGTGTGGGTGTCATAGCCATGTGTCTCAGACTCTGAGTTCCTTCTGTTCTAAAAAAAAAAAATGAATTGAATAGGAAATGCTCACTGTTCCCTCTTGAATAGGTCAGATGTCAAGGAAGTCTTTGGCACTCTCATAGCATCTGCGCACATCCCTGAAGTAACATTTGCCACGCTTTTTGTCACCTTCAGTTCCCATCTCCCTGATCAAAGTGTGAGTGCTTACAGAGCAAGGACTGGGCTTCATTCATCTCTCTCTCTCTCTCTCTCTCTCTCTCTCTCTCTCTCTCTCTCTCTCGTGCGCGCACGCGCGCTAGGAATAAAAAAAGAAAGAAAGTGCAAAGGGTAAGAAAGGAATGAAAACAAAGGGGTGAAAAAAGGAAGCCAGGAATGTTAACAAGAGTGTCTGCAAAGCGATACTCATAAATGTTGCTGGAGATCATGGAAAACTCTCCATTATATATCAGCTCAACAAGATGGTCATGTCTGTTAAAACATTAGCAAGCCAAAGAGAAGCAAACTCTCAAAAAAATGGAAGGCTACTTCAAATGCACAGTAGTGAATGCTTCAAAAATGCAGATAGCCTAGGGGCTAATTTATTAGGAAGCCTTGAAATGCTGTAAAGTAAGTCTGTAATTCTAGGAGACAAATGAAGGAAATCAAGGCCAGCCTAAGCTTCATACAGTGAAATCCTTTCTTAAACCCCCAAACCCAAACAACTCCACAACCTTATAAGTTATTATTGTGATAATCTGACTTAAGCATTTAGACTTTCCATGGCAACTTAAAAATAATAGTTAATCCCGCTTCTGGGTATTTATTCAGAATAATTGAATTGAAATGAGGACCCTGAAGAGATATTAGTATTACTGTTCTTGCTGTAGCAATATAACCACTAAGCTGTGGAAATGATCTAAATGTCTATAGTTGAATGGATGGATGTGAACCAGGTACTAAGGGCATGCAAGAGGCTGGTTCTCAGTACTAGAAGAAGAATGAATACTGTAGCATGTGGTAGCAGGATGAGCCTTGACATGCGCTGTGTGAAATCAGTTAGTTGCAGAAGAACAAATATCATCAGACTTTAGTTATGTGACACATACAAAATAGTTGAAGTCATAGAAACAGAGATCCTCGTTGTTTCTGGGATCTGAAAAGAGAGAGGGTGAGAAGTTGCTAATCAAGGGTAGAAAATCTCAACTATACAGAATATAAGTTCCAGATTTCTACTATACAATATTTCACTTATATAGCTAGAAAAACTACTTGTTATACTTAAACCGAGAAAAAAATATGATTTATTTTTTAGAGAAAATTGAACCAAACTGGTCATTAACTTGAGTGTGATCTACTGTAGAGAGACTCTAAGTAAGAAATATTCTGCTTAGCTCATATTGAATTATGACCACAAAAATTTAAGCTGAATTACATAGCTATCTTTAAAGTTTATTTATGTTTGTTTGAAACATAAGAATAGTATATAAGGGCTGGAAAGATGGCTTAGCTATGAAGAGCAGCTGCTGCTCTTACAGAGGACCAAGTTTCTCTTTCCAGCCCCCATGTGATGGATTACAGCAGTCTATCACCCCAGGGACTCTGGCCTGTACAACTAATAGGTATGCTTGTAGTTCATACACATCCATGCAAGTAAAACACACATACTTGTGAAATAAAAATAAACTCAAAAGATGAAAATAAATAGTTAAAATAACAGTATATGTTTGTGGTGTACAAAATGATTCTTTGAAATATACCTTTATTCTAGAATGGTTAAATTGAGTTGATTCACTTTTATATTCCGATCATCAATTTGCAATATGCAATTTTCTTTTCCCAAATTCTTGGCAACATGATTGCCATTCTAAAAGATGTATGACCATAACTCATTGTTATAAATTTGCTTTCTTCTCATAGTTAGCAATGTTGAACTATTTTTTATAACTCTTGGCCATCTGTATGTCTTCTTTTTGATGAATGTCTATTCTAATCTTTCATTTTAAATAGTTAATTCTTATCTCCCACTTAGTTGTTTAAATTCTTTATTTATTTTGGATGTATGCCTTACAAATATTCCAGCCAAACTCTATTTCTGTCCTTTATTTTTATTACTTCTTTTGCTGTGCAGAGGCTTTTTAATTTGATATAATCCAATTTGTCTATTTTTGTCTTTACTGACTATGATTTTAAGGCTATATCCAAAAATTTAATCTTCTAGGCCAATAACCAACTCTTATCTGCTAAATTTTGGGAGTATTTTGTCATTGTAGTGATTAAATAAGAAGTGTCCCTCTTAAACTGAGATGTTTTAACACTTAGTTTCCAGGTAGTGCTGCTGTGTGGGAACGGTTCTGGGATGTGCAGCCTTGCTCAGAAAAGGACTTGAGAAGGATGTATGAGTTTATAGGCTCTGCCTGATGTCTGTGATTGCTCAACTTCCTATTCTGATAACACACTTCCATGCTTCCCCCAATATTATGAATTCTCCACCTGGAACTGGAAGTCAAAAATAAATTCTTTATTCCATAAGTTGCTTTGGGTTATGATATTCTATCACAGCAGCAGAAAAGTAGCTAAAATAAGCATACAGCAATATTAACCTGATCGCTCACATTTATGTAACCTCTAATCGAAATCTATGTAAAGTAACTGAGAGGTGATGTAAATAGTGTTTCATAACAATTTTTTTCAATATTAATGACAACTTTTTAAGTTTTATGAGCAAATTATCTGAATGGTTTATGATTGGGGCAGAGGAATAGCAGAATAGAATAGGATATTGATCACAAATATTTTGTTTACAGTATTTCAACATTTGGCGCAAACTTATGAATATATGTAGAGATGTAGGATAAACCCTTGGTTTAAGTTTGCTAAAGTTCCCAACTTATATGTAGACATGTTTCTATCTTATAATATCATCTTTATGATGGTGGGAAATCTTACATTAAACACAAGCAATATTTTAGATAAAACTTAGTAAAAAAAAGCTAGTCCATACATCAAGCAGAGAGTATATAAAAAGCACAAGATAGGGATTTAAATGGGGATTCCTGTGTTCCTGGAATAATTTTTGAGACAGTTATGAGGTTGATGTTTTTAAACAGGTCACACATAGTCAGGGAAAAAATAAAAAGTCAATCATCAGAAGAGACATGAAGTTTTTAGACCCTACAAAGTCTCCAAAACTGGTTGAGACTTCTATTTTTCTCATTATATAGCAATTTAATGTGGAGTCTGGTAATCAGATCTTTAAAACCATTTCCTTGGCAATCCTAATTTTAAATATCTTTTGACATTTCAAGTAGATCACCATATGGCAAATTCTAGAAGTGAAGGCATCAGAGATCTTTCCTTCAGGGGAGAACATTAATTCAGAGAATGAAAGTTCAGGACATTTTGCTTATGTGAATTGACATAAAGCTAATATTCTCTGGAGAAATTTTAGGATATGGGCAACAATGATAGTTGCCACAGCTTGGATTCGGCACACATTCTGTGATGAAAAGCGATTCTACAAAGACATTTACGTTTATGGTTCTCAGTTACTCAGCTTTTATCTTCAATGATTCTTGCAAATCTTCTCTCATGTCTTTTGGGCATTCCTCAAAACCCCTTTCGATTTTTGGGCTGGAATTATTGAAAATAAAATATTATTTTCATCAGAGTACCATGTGTGCAAAGAAATAGTTGTGAAACATTAATTGCAGACAGATTAAGATACATGGGAATGAGCTTTTCCTGGTACACCCTTCAGGAACCGGAGCTTGGAACTTATTTAGTTTATTTAACAGGCAGTTATAACTGATTTGAAATCGGTATGTAATATATTATCTCTCATCAGTAATAAAACATTTTGATTATTGTTATCATAGAAAAGTAACACAGATAGTCATTAGCCTACAGTTTGTTCTGAACTCTGGGTTACTCTGTAAGTACACTGGAAACTAACTTAAAAATATGTTCTGAAACTGGCTTTAAAAGTCAATGAAATGAGACTTAGCAAATGACAAATAATTGTCTGAGTGTTTATACATCTGACATGTTTGTCTCAGAACATACATAAATGCAAATAAGGCAGATGCTTGTTGTTACACACCCAGGTAGGTCAAGCACACACTGGTGCAAGCCATGACTTCTCTATGTAGCTGCCATGCACCCCTGCTTGCACTGATAATGGTGAGCTGGGAAGTGGCATGTGTTGCCCAACACATGAATTATTCTTTGCTCAAATAAACACACTGAAATTTAATTGATATAAAGTGAGTATCTTAATCTTGTATATAATAGCACTTTTGTTCCACATTACCCTTTTCTTTTTTTCTCATCAAGTATTTAGTTAAAACAATGTTCAACATGAACTTTACTCATATTGACTGGACCAGAAACAAACAACATTATAAGTTTCAGTTTTGTTATGTAATTTATCTTCTTTAGTTCAGAACATCCTCATTTTATTTGTTTTACACTTTTCCTGTGAACACCTAACTTTTCCAGTAGCTCTTTAAATATGTAAAAATTTTCCTGGACACTAAGCATGCCATCAGTGTTACTATTCCACCATGTGCAGTAAAAATAGTTCCCACTCTCTAATCTGGTCACCCTCTAGACTAGGTGAGCATTGCTCTCCCCTGAATTGTTTCATTTCATTTAAGAATTTATAATTCCTGGAACAGTTTTTGGGTTATTTCCCCCTTAATCTCTTATTTAGCTATAGGTAAAGTCAGTGCCCCTGAAATGCTAAAATAAAATAAATTTTTGTTAACCAAAAAATAATGTGTTAGTATATAGCGTGAGTGCTACTGTGTCTTTACAAATATTATATACCCAGTCTCTGACTTTGTCCCTCTGCCATATTTTCCATATTGCATCAAGGTCCACATTCTAGCATCATGTTTTCATTACAACCACAAAAAAATCTCCTCCAACAAATGCTTCTCTTGGCTAATGTATAATGCCTTACAGGGCTATACCATTAATGAAAATCGGGAGACAACTCCTCCTTCTGTTATGATCAGCTCTATCTGGAGGTAGTGAGATAAATGAAGTGAAGACTTCATGCTGTGATTAGACTAGGCAGCAGAAATAGTCAACCCTACCAGAGATAGTTCTGCTTGGTATCTAAATAGTTGGGCCTTTATACACCTTATCAGTCATTAGCTTTGACCCTATGAGAATATGATAATTTTGAATGAAGTACTTTTAAATAAAGGCAGGCAGCTGTCTCTTAGAGCCTTGTTAGAAGTCAGGATAAGAAAAATCTGGAGGCTTGCTTATCCCATCATTAACAAGACACTAATTTCTTTAGTGTGTTTTAGCTAGTGCTGTGGTTTGTATGAGAATGGACTCCATAACTCCTAAAATCAAATTCTTGGTTCCCAGTTGGTGGAAGTGTTTGGGAAGAATTAGTAGGCGTGACATGGTTATAGACGGTGTGTCACTGTCAGTGGGCTTTGAATTTTCAAAAGCCCACATCATTTCAGATTAGTTCTCTCTGTCTCATGGTTGTGTCTCAAGATGTAAGCTCTCAGCTACTGCTCCAGCACCATGCCTGCCTGCTACCATGGTCCCTGCTGTGATGGTCATGGACTCTTAACTCTCTGAAACTGTGAAACCCAAATAAACACTTCCTTTTACAAAATGCCTCAGTCATGATGTCTTATCATAGCAATAGGAAAGTAACAAGAGCAGTAAGTCTTCTAAGTTAAGGAAGCATGGTCAGAGTCTTAGGTGCAAGTTTAAAATGGTATCACTGTGTGGATACAAAGAAAATCTAACTGAAACCTATCATGGAGTATTACAAAAAGTAGGAGATTTTTCACCCCATAGCTTATCAGAACATTTAAAAATGTGTTTTCAATACTATTCCTTAGAAACTGTCCTCTGTTCTGAGAGCCAGAGCTTCCTGCCCCAGTGAGATACCTCTTTCTCTGATTTTAAAATACTATCCATGTAAATGGTATGTTCCCAATGTAGGTAGGGGCCCTTTTTATAGCATTAGTTTTAAAGGGCCACTGATGCTAATCCTGCATGTATGTTGCTATACAAAATGGATTGTGTACCTTTGTGTTTGCACTTTTGTGCAACTGGGTCAGTCCTTCACATAGTCTAAATCTCTCACATAATCTGCCAAGATTTCTAGGGTTTAGTGTCCCAAACCTGCAACCAAATCTTTCCAATATGCTACTGGATTATACTTACTCTGTGTTTTGCCACTTTTGGCAGATTTTTAATGTGCCATTGTTCAACTCCAATATCATTTTCCTCTCTGTCTTCCTTCCTTCCTTCCTTCCTCCCTCCCTCCCTTCCTTCCTTCCTTCCTTCCTTCCTTGGCTCTTGTTTTAGGCAGGAGGGAAATAAATGTGTATGAGGACACCGCTTCTTCCAAAGCCCAGCACTGTGATGAGATGTAGATAATTTAAGAGGCCTGTGGTTACAAGACATTGTCTCTTCAAAGTCCTGGAATAGGTTCCTAGGATCTGCAAGTGTCTGGGCAATATTACAGTCTGAAAAGTTGGTTAATGTTATTTTCCTGTTGTTGTTGCCATTTTTCTTAGAGCTATGAAAGCTGTTAAAATTCAGTAGAAAATAATGATCTTTAATTCAATTCTGGTGTGATCAAAAGCTATTATAGTACAGTATTTTTCACTATTTAAGGAAATATGTTCCTTCTACTATGAGAGATCATGGATAACGTAAGATTGCACTTAATGGTTCTTTTTTCCTTATAAATTAACACAGACTTCCAATGTCTTTACTGGTTGAAGGTCATTACTAGGGATGAAGTGGCCATGTGCAGTGGTTAGACAAATAACTAGAATCAGTGCAGATGTTTATCAATGTTTATGGAATATTTCTTACTATCTATCTCTTACGTTTAATACAGACTTTGACAATAAAAAGCATCATGAAAAAATGATTAAGCTTAGGCCCCAGGTAATTTATTTGTTTTCACTTAGCATTGGAAGAAAGCCATTTTGATTCTTTTTTAATTTCTGGTTCATCAGATATGGGTTCACTCTTTGTTCCCTCCGTGGCTGTGCATCTTGGGTGTGCTCCCTTTTCTGATCTGCACAGCATGGTCAGGAGTTAATATTAAGTGAGAAGAGAAGCAGTGAAAGGCTATTAACTCGTACACACAGCACACAGGGATCAATCCTAGATGCTGTGTCATGTTGAGTCTGCTGGTGTCTGGAAGGTGAGGGTGGTGCCACTGCAAGAGCAGAAGAGGTTCCACATTCCACTCTCTTCACTCAACACTAATCCCACGAATATTCATGAACTATCTGCCATGTGTTCATCATTGATTTAAAAACCTGTTATAAAGGCACGAATAAAATCAGCATGACTTCTGTATAATGCTGAGAGAAACTCATCAGAACTCAGATATTAAACCATTATTACAAGTATATAAAAACGCCAATGCCAATAGGGATCCATGTTCTAAAGGAAACTGCGTAAAGCCATACGAGAATGTAAGAGGGAATGAAATGTCAACAAGAAATAAGGAATTATTTCCCTGTCAATATAATGCTGTGCTTAAACAAACAGAAGAGAAAACTTGCAAATGGCACAGATCCTGAAGGAGAAGCACTCATATAGATGAACCTTGAGTAGAGAAGAAATGGGGGTACCTAATGAGCACATGGAGGAACAATAAGGATAAACGATGGAACATAAGGAGGGTGGAATTGTTCTCTTCCCTAAACAAAATGTTCAGCCACATGTTGTGGGAAGAGTCAGTTTTCTCCAGATCAGCTTTGCTCCAATTGTAGGCCACACATCCAAGAATATTTGGACAGCACAAATTGGTCTTGCTGGGTTTTACAGAAAAAGGGCATGAAGTTGGACAGATAGGGAAGCTGGGGTGGATCTGGGAGGCACTGAGTGAGTGAGTGTGATCAGAACCTTCTGTACAAAATTCTCAAAGAACCAACAAAAGTATTTTACAAGTTATTTGAATATAAGAGTGGCATAATTTACACACTAAAGGAAGACTCCTTCAACAGCTTGTGGGTGATGGAGTAACAAGGACTAGATAAAGCCACCGTGCTATCTCACCATGGACACAACAGTCCTTCAAGGAATTTTATGGCAATAGAGAAGAAATTGCATAAATAGTATGTGTGTGTGTGTGTGTGTGTGTGTGTGTGTGTTTGTATTGCTGGTAATTTGTTTACTATCCTGACTTCAGATTGATAAACACTAAACAGAAGCTAAAACTACTTACTAAGGTCTCACAGGGAGAGAGAAGTTCTGTTTTGTTTGATCTTGAAGCTTATAACCCTGAGGAGAGCTATATATTGTGTTTTCCATCTAATAGGAAATTAGTATTTCTTGTGCAAGGCTATGACGACCAGCAATTATCTTCACCTTTAAAGGCTTTGGAGTGATTGAGAAGGCAGGGGCTTGTTTCCCTACCCTGAAAGACCAGTTCAGGTGGTTTCACTGTTGCCTCAATACAGGCATTACCAGCGGCTCCAGGAGCCCTCCTCCAGAGTGTTCTAGTATTTCAGAGAAGTAGCATTTATGGAAAGTGAAAGGGATTAATGGAGTCCTACCCATGTCCATTAGGAAAAGTGAAAGGATAATTGCTTCACCTGCACGGTGCTGCTGGCAATTAGGCAGAGGATCAGAATAAGTGTTTTGCAAGGAAGGTGGGGAGCACCAAAGCATATGTGTTTTTATGAGATGGCCAACCATTTCAAGCAGATTTTTTTTCAGGGAATATCTTTTATTTGGCTGGGGGAGTAGAAACATATAGTTATTATATAGCACAGATATTTTGATGAAGTTGAAGAGAGAAAAGACGAGGAAAAAAATGTTAAATGCAGAAATGCTGGAAACAAAGCAGCAAGCGACACCACTATAGAATAGCTACTGCACAAAATTAATTGCATCATTTCATTTAAGCCACTCTCATAGCCACTCCCTTTACAGTGGTTCAGCGATACCAGGAAATTAGCCTTATACCATGGCTAATAAGTGGTGGAGTCAAGATGGTAAGCCCCTTGGTCTCCTAGCTGAACTTAGATACTATTATTCTTTCGTCATTGAGATACTCGATTTCGAATGAATTATGTCAGTGGTTCTTTTCTCTAATCCTAAGTAGGAAAGGGGCCCATAAAGGGGAGCACAGAAGAGGGGAAATAAGCTACTTAAAGAGCCTTTAGAAAGCCCTGTGTGGAAGACAAGTGTGTTCTGGCTGAAGCACAAAGGCTGACAGGAAGCACAGCCAAGCCCTCAGAAGCGGGATCTCTGGTGACAGAATGAGGTTTTCTGGGAGTTACTGCAATGCCAGACAAACGGAAGGACATTCTGAATTGTGTTGGAGAATAATAAGCATGATGAGAATTCTGTCCTTACTGTCCCCCTTCCTCAGTTTGACACATTATGCAGGAAGTGAGCTTGAGATGAGAAGGAATTGAATCCCAGCGATTAGAGATATTAAAATATGTGAGCTGCCAGCAGGCAGAATTTAACTGCTTGCCATTTGGTCAAGGGAGCCTTTTTCTAGGGAGACTATATTATCAGAGACAGAAGGGATTTATAGATCATAAGGCAGCAGGGAGCTCCTGGGGGAGTCTGTGTATTGCACTGCTCACACAATTGATTAATGACAATCATAATTATCAAGTGCTTCCTATGCCATCGTCTTTAGGGTCATAGAATATCTCATGTCTGGCATGCCATCATTAAAATTATCTCTATAGTGAAGAAAAATGGACCAGATAGGCGAAGTTTAAAGGACTTGTCCAAGACTAACTTTTGTAAAGTGTTAAAGTTGGGGTTTGGACCTAGGAGCACTCGCTTTGTACCCCAAGTATTTACCTTATGTCTAACTGGAAGTCCTACATCTGTTTTTCTACTTTTCTCAGGATGTAGATTAGATATTATGGTTTGCTTTATTATTAAAACTTATTTTAAAAAGTATTGAA
The DNA here is from genome assembly GCF_014885135.2 of Alexandromys fortis. Taxonomy (NCBI): domain Eukaryota; kingdom Metazoa; phylum Chordata; class Mammalia; order Rodentia; family Cricetidae; genus Alexandromys; species Alexandromys fortis. The sequence continues at coordinate 8,038,067 of NW_026067896.1, forward strand.
AATTGACTTTAGAGAAGCTTCTTTATTACGGAAAGTCTAAAGAAACTGCTTCCTCATGTACAGTCATGTGTTTAGTAACTTGAATATGGTCTGAAAAACACTTGTTTGGGGTCATGTCTATATGGCCATCATTGCTGAAGAATATTCCTTTATGTTGAAATAAGAGCGGCGGGGCTGCGTCCCGAGCACCCTGGCCGTCTGCTAGCTTATGCCCCGAAATAATTACACAGACACTGTATTCTTTTAAACACTGCTTGGCCATTATATCTAGCCTCTTCTCGGCTAACTCTTGCACCTGGACTAGCCCATTTCTAATACTGTGTGTAAGCACCCCAAGGTGTGCTTACCAGGAAGATTCTAGCCTACGTCCATCCTGGGTCGGATCTTCATCGCGTGTGTCTCTGAGCGCAGAGCTATCGCGTCTACCCGGGAGAGCTGAGCATGGCGTCTCTGCTCCAGAGCAGAGCTGTCGAGTCTGAGCTCACTTCCTCTTTCTCCCAGCATCCTGTTCTGTTTACTCCTCCCACCTATGTTTTAACCTATCAGGGCAAGCAGTTTCTTTATTTGATTAACCAATGACCTTCCTCCATCACCTTTACACTGTGTGTAGATGTGTCATTGTGACTGGTTTAATAAAAAGTCAAAAGACCAATAGCTAAGCAGGACTTATGGACAGAGAGAATGCTGTTGAAGGTCATAGTTATGGGTTAGTGCCTCTTTAAGAAAGCTTCTGAGTGTGGAGAGTGCCCCATCCCTTCTCCCAAGTTAATACCAGAGCAAATACTTCAGTCTCAGGACTAGGAAGCAGGATCTCTCAAGACATGCAGTCTCCTGGTTCCTGAATCTTGGACTGTCTCATTTTGAGCATCCAGAATATACTTCTCATGTTTATGTTGGTTTTAGATTTTCTAGTCTAGGATAATTTCTTAAAGAAATTTGAGAAGCTAAGTCAATTATCATCTGTTATTCTAATAATATTAACAGCCCACCCTTTTTTCAGTATCACATGAGTCAATTATAAGTTTGTTTTCATAATGCTTTTTCCTGCATAAAAGACCAAGACATTCACTCTCCTTCTAACCTTTTGATTTCACATGTTGATAACTGAAAGACTGGTAACAGAAAAAAAATTGAATTTGGAATTTGGCATAGACTTTTAGATTGTAATATGACTATGTTCATTTAAAGATGTGTTTCCTGAAAACAACTTTTTTATCTTAGGATTCAGTTCTTTTCCCACCAATATTAGGTGCAGCTTCTTCCGATCTGAGAGTATTTCTTCTGAGCACTCAAATAACTGAAAATAGTTTTCTTTCCAGACTGTCTGCTAGGGTGTCAAATACCACTTATAAATATGAACTTGAGTTAAGAGGTGAGATTTGAGCATTTTCCTTATTATAACACTTATCAAAGAAAATGTGAGTAAGACAAGACTGTGATTTCTGACAAGACTTCATCTCGACCTGGAATTTATTCTGACTTCAATGTTGTAGCTGAAATTATCATAACTTGGACAGTGACAGTAAAATGAATTTCTTTTCAGTGTTATAAATAACTCTAGGAAGTCATAAGATATTCAAATACTGATCAGAGTTCCTGTCTCTCTAAAGATGTATCAGTCTGTACAATCTACCTAATTTCTCAATATGTAGTCATAAAAGAGTTCAAACACATAGCACAAATAAAAAAGAAGAGAATACTTATGAACTTTAATCATAGAAATTATCTCAGACAGAACTAGAATTATTATCTTAACATTTTGTGATGGTTATACCAAAATTCTGAAGAAAATATAGCTGTATTGCAATGACCAATGTAAACTTACGATTAGTTAACATGAAATTTCCATCCAGGCATTATCTTCAGACATTGTCTATTAAATGTGAAGACGTATTCTTATAAATCTCCATAACTCCAGTTATATATTTATGTTATGTATGGTTATATTATATATTTATATTATATATCTGGGGGAATGGATATATAATACATATGTAAAATATATATCACATACATAATATATATGTATATAATACAGACATGTCCAACTTCTAGACCATAAACCACATATGTCCCAAGATCTCTCTTTGAGTGCTCAAAGCCTGTGGTTGGCTTCAGTTGGATATATGGCAATACCCATCTTGCACCTTCCTTGCCAGAGCAACATCTGTCAGCCCATGGGTGTTCATATAACAGCCAGAAGGGTTGAAGAGATGAGAGGAAAAGGTAAAATCACCACACAGTTCATCAAGACTACTGAGGGGCTATAGCTACTAATACATTTTCACAGAAGACTTTAGGTCTTTTGTTTGATTCCTCCTAAATCAACAATAGGAAACATTGGTCTGGGAGGGTTAATCAGTAATTTTAAGTGTTTACTAAGCAATAATGACAGAGTTTGAGCCCAGTGTTGCTGTAGTTATTAAGAGGCTAGTCTCAGCTTTGGGAATAGACAGCATGTAAGGATGTGGGTTGAGCAGGGAGAAAGACTTGCTATTTGGTCACAACATCTTTTCATTTTCATGATCCTTCTTTGAACTCTGGGGTCTCTATCTTCTTCTACCGTTTGTTGTAGCAGCATACTTCTAGCTATTATTAATGACAACATTCTCTTTGATAGTAATTGTCATTCATATCCTTATTTGATCTTTACAATAGCCCTATGTGATGCACATTACTGTGTACATATTGCTGATTATAGCTACGGAGATCTAGAAAACTTGCAAAATTTTTCAAAGATCCAAGAGCCTATTAAAGGAGCAAGAACAACTCACCTTAAACGGGTCACAGATCTTATAACGTATTCAGGCTTCTCCTGCAGCACAAGATATAATCTGTTCACTATGATCAATGCTGAGAAAGGATAACGTGTGAACATATGGTGAGATTTCCAACACGGCTAAGATACCTAAGATTTATGAAGAGCTAAGTTTTCTCATCTGGTTTTTAAAGTGTTAAAATAGTCAAGATGAAAAAGTTTGAAGTAAAGAAACAGTCTTTGCTCTTACAAACGATAAGAAAGATAATGTCCAAAACAGTAGAAATGTTCATCAATCATTTCAAATTTTTTCATCTATTTAACAGAAAGGAGACATCATGATGGCACATCTATGCCCCCATCCTAAGGAATATTTACAGAGATATCCTTTGCCACACACTTTTGCCCCTTTATCACCTCATCTTCAAGAAAGTGTGATACAGACACTCGATCCTTGTGACTGGAATCCCTAAGGGAGAACCTTTGGCAGCAATTTTAGCAGAGGTATGCTAAATATAACTATGTCACGTGACAGTAGTGAGTTAGAGCTGCTTCCTGAAATTTGAAATCGCATATAATATCTGTCTCCAACTCTTAATACTTAGGACACAATGAGCTATTACTGTTCAAAACTACATTTACACTGCCATGAGCGAGACAGAGAAACATGTACACACACATATGAGAGGCGGAGAGAAAGTGTTACAGTCCTCTCGGCTTTAATGAGAAGAGCTTGGTGACCAATCCACAAAGTGAGTAATTGATGTAGGAGTGTTAGTATAGAAATAAAAGTCTGAAACTTCTTTGAAATGAAGTGTTAAAGGCAAAGGTTGATTTACAAAATTTCTACGATTAACATGGTATTTTTGTGCATAGATTTAATTGATAGAGGAATATAACTAAAGACTAAAGATGACTAAACTTTAAGTCAACAAAAACTATGTGAAGGACAAAATGCTGCATTCAAGTGGTTAACTACTGTTTATATTGAACTGGGGGTCCTTTTTCATAAATATTGTAGGAAACATCGTCAGTGCTTCAACCACGTTCATCCATCTATAATTCTGGTGATAGCATTATATTTTAGTCTGACATATTTCTCTGGACATGAGTAATTTTCGTGGGGATATATTCTCGTTACTGACTTTGTTGATACAAAATAAATGCCACAGTACAATGAAAACCCAAGTTATTTATTCCTTGAAAGCAGAAGGCATCCTTGTGTAGGGAAGTATGATTCACTGTGAATTATTTAGTTCCTGTAGTCATATGCTGTTAGCACTACAGGGAACCTTAGGGATTTCTTAGTTCAAAGGATTTCAAAAGATTTCTTTGCAGTCCTGGGGTTCCTCAGATGTGCCTGGTACCAGCCCACTCCCTCCCGTCATATCAGCCATATTAATTTTAAAAAGTGTAATAACTAGTAAGATGTCTTTGATAAAAATATCTTCTAAAAAATCCTCTCATTTTACCAGGAACAATGTAGGATCCTCTTAAGTAAAGAGAATCCACAAAGAGGACGCCGTGGGCAATGGCGGCAGGTCAGGCCGCCATTTATATTCCTGCCATGATTTTCTTCATAGGATTCACTGAAATAGTTCATGTTCTAAGACGTCTATAGTTTGTTTACATTTTAAAGCTATGCAGAATAAAACAAAAACAAAACTCCATGTTTAGATCTAGTTTTTTTAAATGTCTAAATATTAGTTGTTTCTGAGGGTAGAAGTGGTTGGTTATTTTGATAGGTAAAATTGGGTGAGGTGGGAGGAAGGAGAAAAGACAGAGGACAGGAGAGATAGAAATTGAAGGAAAGGGGTTGATTTTATAGTGACTATTGTTTTGATCAATATGACTACTTCAGGACCTGATAGCTGCTCAATTCTTTTAATACAAGGTCTCAAGACACAGTGAAAATTGTCATCAAAGTCACAGACCTCCTTCCTCAACCTCTTGAATGGTGGGATTTACAGAAGTATACTGAGAAACTTGATTTCTAATTTATTTTCTACATTAAGACATTAAAATATTAAAGTTAATTTTATTGAACCTCATACAATATAAAATCAGAAATATTTAAAATCTGCTTTAAGTTGAAAGTGATTCATTTTCATTTTAAATTCTATTTGTCATCTTCTAAGTGCACAATGATATAAAAAACTAACAGTAAATATTTCTAAAAGAAAACTATGAGAAAACTGATATAAATTGAAGAAAATATCTCAAGATTGTACCTTCTCAACTTGGAGAACATCTCTAAAGATCAAATGAAAACATGAGATAAAATTAAGTAAGAATGTTAGAGGTGATTAGAGGCATTTGTGTGTTTTTTTAATAGAGGAGAGATTCTATTCTCATTCTGTAAGTCATATAGCCCAAATTGTATTCACTATAATTCCTTTCATATTACATTGATATTGACTTTTGCCTTTGATTCTCATCCAAGGCTGCAAAATTTCTTAGTACAAAGGTTTTACCCATTATTTGTGTATCTTCAATAGCTGCTGATTCAGACAGGCAAATAGCAGATTCATTATTAATATTTACTTAGTGACTGGAACATCAGTGCATGACTATAAAGAGACTTCCACACTGAGATTCTGATACTTGTACTTTCTGGTACCTCCTTAAATGTCTGTGCTATTTAGACAGTTCTTTCTTCCACGGATCCTAGTGGCAAAGCCCATATCCCACCTTTCTCAAAATTGTTCACACAATTGCCATGACTAATACACACAACTGAAAAAACAATTTCACGTGTAGTCTAAGTCATCTGTATGTGTAAGGAACAGTAGAGTTCTAGCCCAGGAAATGTATGGTGGTAGTCTCTCCTACACAATTTCACTTTCAATTACTAAACAGATGCAAGCATGCCGTGCATGCACACATACATGACGGCAAGGGCATGTTTTCCCTTTGAAAACCTGTCAACACACTATTCACACTAGAAAACAATAACTGCTACTTGATAAGTAAATATTATATGCTACATACTGTGCAAATATTGCACAGAATGCCTAATCATTACCTTGTGATGAAGTTGGATCCGACACTATTCAGTGAAGGAAAGAGAGTAAAGTCAAGAAACTGCACGTAGCTGGTCATTAGAAAGATTTGCATTCTGATGCATACATATCTAATACTGTGCATCAGTGTAGACCTGCTCATGCTGTGTGCCATGATCAAAAACTTCAAAAATAAAAGGAAAATGCCTTACTTCAAGAAACCTGAAAGTTCTTGATCACTCCTAACTGCTAGACATTAGTCATTTTCTAATATCACTGAAAAGAATATCCATGCTCACTTAAAAAGTCTCCCATTGGCATTTTAACCATATCCATCCTCCATGAGTGGTCTCCTGTCCGTGTAGACAGCCTTCATCTTCATAGCAGACAGCTCGGCTTAGTTTCTTCTGAAACAGTCATCTCTTTGGTTAATTTGCAAATTGAAAAGATCAGTGAAGTGTGAGATGGGAATAAATATCAAAATACGGGAACATATGCTCAGGGTGCTGAAGGAGGCAGCCGGTACAGGGTTTCTCAGCATGGGGGCTGCTCTGTCGCTTACTACTCAGGACATCTGTGCCGGTGCCAAGCTGTCTGAGAAAGGCTTTGAGCCAAGCCATCACACAGACTTTGTCCTCCCCATGTCGCTCTGGCGATTCTGCTAGGCAGAAGCACCTGCCTGCAAGCACTGTCTGCTCTGCGATGCTGCAGCATGAGTCAGACTTATGCTCTGGCACCATCTAATAACACCTTGGCAATCTCCCCACAGCAGGGCCTCGACATGGCTCTTTTAATCTTCTTGCCCTCTGTGGGAAGTAAGGGCTATGATTTTCCTTTCCCTCACAGATGAAACTGAATTACTCAGAAGCAGTGAAACAGTGTCCAGTGGTTAAAATGGATGAGAAACCCAGGCAGACAAATCTCAGTGTCTTCAACCATCTTGAAGGAAGAGAGAGATTTCCCAAGCAATCACTCAGTGAGGCAAGAGCCTCAGCTTGCTGTGTGGTGTCGTTCACTAAATCCGAAGCCAGGAATTGCATGGAACAGACATCGCTGGCTAACAGCCAACTTAATGTCACTGCCTCTCTTACTTAAGTCATGCCTTTGCCCCCTTGTCATCTTCCTCTTGCAAATCTGGGGAGTTGCTACCGTCCTGAAGTTTTAGACTGCATTTCTGCTTTCATGAATAGCAGTACTAAACAGACTGTTGCATTCTCTTATGTAAATACCACTAAGCCCACTAAGCCCAGGTGGCGCTTGCGTGAAGTGTGTGTGTGTGTGTGTGTGTGTGTGTGTGTGTGTGCATGTTCTGCTTCTGTGCTACTCAACTCTAGCTCATCAGAAAGGCTCCTAGATGCCACATAAAAGTGACATGCTTTAAGTAGTGTTTTCGGGTTACAGAAGCTCTAGTGCTTGCTTCTGTGAAGAAGTAATTAAAGGTTCAGTGCCATCTTTGGTATTCAAAAAGGATGAATGTGGTGTTCCAGTGGGACCGCAGGGTGCGTGTTGCTTACAAATTTCCAAGTGCTTATACCCTATAGTTGTGCTTCCACTGTAATCACTGTTCTAAGCCAAAGTTGACACTGACGCCGTTTTTCCAGGAGTAGGCTCCCTGGGGTACCAGCACTATGGAAACGCTCTGTCAGGAAAAGCTCCCGTGAATTGGTGGGAGAGAGAGAGATGTGCTACTGCGTGTTTCAAAATTATTTACTTGGGAACTGCTGTTTCCTCAAAGTATCAGAAGGGATACATTCATCTGCTAAAATGAACATTTGAGGAAAAAATGTGTAGGAACAAGAGAGAGATAGACTGCCAACATCTAAATGTTTAGAGACGAAAGAAGTACAGAGTTCTTTATTTAAACATTATAGCATGCATAGATTTCTAACTGCTATAACCAGTTTTAAGGCAAAATTCACAACGCTGTGTCTATACATAGACCCTTTTTCCTAGTGCACACAGTAGGTGTGCATTAGATAAACTGTTATCGAACAAGTAGATGAAAGAGGGAGTCTGTCTATAGTCACATGACCATTGCATTGACCGTGTTTCAAAGCAAATAAGCAGGCAATATTAGAACAGACGTTTCCAAGCTACCATGGTAGCTCTGCTTCCTCCCTGTAACTTGTAAATAATAAAATCACATGCGTGTTTCAAAATGTCAGTCTCTGTTGCTTGCTGTGCTGTTGCCTTGGCAACAGAGACTATGACATTATAAACTGCACTCTCTGCCATGGCTGCTGTGTAAGAGTTACCCTGCAGGGCTCCACAATAAGCTATTATTATGGATCTCTATGAGCCTTACTTTTGAATCTCGATGTGAGTGTGCCTGTGAGGATGAAGTTACCTAATGGCAATTCCCTTCCTTATTCAGGCCTCATATCCCATCTGCCAAATAATTATTTTATTCCTCCTTCATTTGCCTCAATTATGATCTCAGTAGATGGCTTGTTGTTTATGAAAATATCTGCAAGCCTCCTGATGATTAGGCTTCGGGATTTCACAGATCTCAAGAACTCATTAGACACTGGAGGAACAGACACTCATTCACTTTTATCTTTGCTAAGTAGAAACAAAAGAGAAATGAAAGTAATTGCCCATCATCCTAGCTTTATTAATGAGTGAACACTTTGGTCCCCCAGAAAGAGAACACTTTTAAAATCAGAAGCATCATTTGAATTGAAGAGCCTTATGAAAGAGCAATTATATCACCTTTACTCATTGTATCAAACTGTGGGAAGTTTCTTTGGTTGTAGGTTTTCTTTCACAGACACGGAACTTGAAAGCCTCCTCTCAGGACACCAAGAAAATCAAAGCGAATATAAAATGATGTTTGATTATAGATGAAACCAGTGTTTTACACAACCCAGAATTCTCTCCTGTCACTGGGAGAAAAAAGAAGACATGGCACAGTCGCTACCATGCCACTCTCCAAAGTGCACAGAAATTAACCATCACCACCCTCCCCCAGCTTCCGGCCCCTCCCCAGTACTCCACCTCTTTGTGTACAGCTTGACCTCCTTTCTCTTGAGACAGCTGTAATTATTTAAATCTCCTACTCATTTATGTACACATTACTTAAATCACTACCCGTCCGTCTGGTGGCTTGAACTTTCTTTTTTTTTTAATTAATTTATTTATTTATTAAAGATTTCTGTCTCTTCCCCACCGCCTCCCCAAACCCTCCCCCTCCCCCAATCAAGTCCCCCTCCCTCGTCAGCCCAAAAAGCAATCAGGGTTCTCTGCCCTGTGGGAAGTCCAAGGACCACCCACCTCCATCCAGGTCTAGTAAGGTGAGCATCCACGAAACTGCCTAGGCTCCCAAGAAACCAATAGGTCCAGTAGAATCAAAAACCAATTGCCATTGTTCTTGAGGTCTCAGTAGTCCTCCTTGTCCGCTGTGTTCAGCGAGACCGGTTTTGACCCAGGCTTTTTCAGACCCAGGCCAGCTGGCCTTGGTGAGTTCCTGATAGAACATCCTATTACACCCTCTTCTCTGAATTTTTAAACTCTTTAGTGAGATATGAGCCTTTACCTTATCCTTACTCAGCGTTTCAAAGGAAACTGTTAAACCTGAGTCTTCTGAGCCAATGTTCACTCTGAGTGAAATTAATATGGCCCCCCAAAGAAAACATGGGCACCTTTGTTGTTTTTGATGTACTTTTCTGGGAAGGGTAAGATCTAGAAGTTTGTCCCTCTTTCAATAGGGAAACACGCTCTGTTGTTGAGTGCTCATCTTGCACATACAAGGTCTTAGGTTTGACTCGTCCAAGAAACAGGACTGGTAGAAGTGGATTAGCCAAAGTCTACCTCTGTTAAGGTGCATGCCTGTCCTCCTGGCCCTACCATCTTGTGTACATGTGCATGTGTAAGAAGTCAGGGAGCCGCTATACTTGTCAATCAATTCATTGCCCAGGAGCCCCGAACAGTGCTTCCCTTGTGATCTATGGCTAATGTTGTCTGAGACAGGAGAGAGTTTGAGTTAAGTGGTAGGATTAGGACACATAGCCAACTCCAACCCCATTCACACTTCTTATCCCGTTTCCTCTGCATAGCCTCCCACTGCAATCTGGCATCACCACCCACGAAGCACCCTAGCCATGCGGGCAAAATTCACAAGTGTCTTTCTCTTTGTCAAAGCTGATGGCATTTGTCAGTCAATCATATAATGTTTCCCTATGTCTTGAAAATCTTGACGTTAAAAAAAATAAAGTTTTAAAACTCTTAAAATCTCAAAAAATAGATATCTGATACTTTATTCTTTCTTATTCTAACACTTCTGATAGTTTTCTCTTTGAAATTCCTTACAAGTCTTTTCTATTATTTTTTTTAAAGTCAACACATTTTCCTAAATTTACTGCTATTTTCTTCTACAGCCCCTTTCCCTGGTCCCTGCATTAAATCTCTTTAATGTCGAAGTTCTCCTATGTTCTCATTCTGTCCTTGGAATTCTATTGTTGTTTCCATTGCTTTTGAGGTCAACCTCCATGTGCACATAACCTGGTAGTGTTTGGTAGCCTGTGGGTCTTATCAGGTCTCCTTAGACCATCTTAAACACAAATATTTACATTATGATTCATAATAGTAGCAAGATCACAGTGATAAAGCAGTAATGAAAATAATGTTACAGTTGGGGTCACTACACATGAAGAACTGTGTTACAGGGTCTCGGTGTGAGGAAATTTGAGTTCTATACAGATAATCTGTGATTTACATGGGATTATGTCACAAGAAGTCTATGGCAGATTGAAAATGGCATAACTCGAAAGTGCATTTAATATACATATTCTATTTAGTTTCACTCAACCTCTACTCTGCACTACATCTCCAGTGTACGTGGGAGAACATAAATTGCTTACCCATATGACCCGGTACTGAGCAGAGGGTTGTGACTTACTATTACTCCCTGCCTTAAGAAGCAGAATTGTACAAAATGTCAGGAACCTTGGAAAGACCAAATTTCTAAAGTCAAAGTATTCCTTCTATTGAATATCTATTACATTTTGTGCCACCCAAAAGTTAAGAATAAATAAATAAGAAATAAATAAGCAGATAAATAAATAAATCCTAATTTGAGCAATCGTTAAGTCTGGTCTATCGACAAGTTACAGCTCACTAGAGCACTTTTCTAGTCTTTCCTCCTCCATATTTTTTGCCATCCTGACTGGCCACAACTTCGTATGGCAATGAGCACCTTGGCAGGTACTTTAGTTACTCTCCCGGCTTTTTTCTATGTTCAGTTCATCACCAAGCCCTAGTGAGTCTACTTCCTCTCGTCTTCCTCCTCGTCTCACTCGTTCCATCATGCGATCTTCCCCCAACTTAAGAACTTGTCAAGTGTATCTTGAGACATTTCCTCATACCAAATGTCTCACACCAGAAGTGAGTTAAGGCAAGTGTTTGGCCTACAATCCATCAAGTCCCTCTTATTTTATTTTTATTTTTTATCTATTTGAAAATTTTTAGACCACAATGAAAACAGAAGCTAGCCTAGCTACTCCCTTTTCTGCTCCATCTCTCTCTCTCACACACACTCAATTTCCTATATTTGTGTTTTTTTAATTAATGAATTTTAAATGGAATGGGAGCTATAAAGACTACTGGCCAATTTTAGTGATTTTGATTTTATACAAGAGAGATATTTTACTTTTCCTTTCTCATTACTTACTTTTAAGTAGTCACAGTGTTTTTTTCATTTTGTTTTATTTTAATTAAGAATTAACATGAAACACATTTCTAGCTCAAGCATGTGTACTTCTATTGAGTAACAACATATTACAATGTCTTATAGAAATTATAAAAGATAAAGACTGAAGAAATGTGGAGAATAAATAATTTGGAGAACCTGGCCAGTAATTTTATGTAAGATGAAGTAATATGAAGAATTTTAATAATATAGAATAATATTTCTTGGATGATGAGATTTCATGATGACTAACATCAATTGTCAAATGAATATTTGTTTGCGATGAGGATGGTTGCCATCTACTTGTCTAGAATGTCAAATCTACAGTGCATAATGTTGGAAAATATTAACTTGACAAGACAGACAACAGGACTCCGAAATTTCAGCTCCAAATCATTTAAGTGAACATAGAGACAAACCTGCCCATCACAGCTGAGAAACAGCAGTCACAAGCTTGCAAGCACACAAACTGCCTTTTCTTTCCATTTTTTCTTTTGTATCTGAAGTTAACACTGTGAAGGTAATGCTCTGTCTCTTGAAGTTCTTGACCACAGGATAGGTGTGTAACCCTTATGCAGGAATCATGCAAAGTGACAACTTTCAGTATCAAAACTCAAGGAATGAAGAAAGATGGGTATTTGGGTCATTTTTATTATTTATTTATTTATTTGCTTACTTACTCTTTTTTTTTTCACTTGCTATGTAGACCAAGGTTCCCTGAAATGCACAATCCTCCTGCATCTTCCTCCCAAGTGCATAGCAACACATCCATAACTAAATTTAGGAGCCTGACACCTCTCGGAGCGGAGACAACATGAAATAGAGTCCTTATCCGCAGGGACACATGTAAAGAAACATAGCTCTGAGGCTAGCCAGCTTCGGAATGGAAGCTCGTGTCTCCACCGTTTCATCAGCCATGTGTGGGAATATTCAACATATATTTTAATATGTAACAGCACAGAGAGAATCTGGTGTTGGAAATAACAGTGATTAATCTTGCATCATCTGTTTCCTGTTTCTAATTAGATTGCAACCTGTTTTAATTACAGCCAGGCATGTGGACTAGCTGCTGAGAGATGGAAGATTGTCCTTTTCCTCTGGCTGTAGTGTGTCAGACACTTAAGTCGTGTGTGTGTGTGTGTGTGTGTGTGTGTGTGTGTGTGTGTGTGTGTATACACATGTCTAGCTGGTCAAACTGTTAGAGGCCACGCCTTTCTCTTAATTTAGAAAGTAATTCATTTTAGAAGCATCAATTGCCCCTCTTTACTTTTGTTTCTTCGTGCAGACAGAGGCATTTTATTATGCCTTCTTGCATGTTCAGAAGATAATTTGAACTACAGTTGGGTTTCTTTGTGACTTTGGAGCCTGTCCTGGAACTAGCTCTGTAGACCAGGCTGGTCTAGAACTCACAGAGATCCGCCTGCCTCTGCCTCCCGAGTGCTGGGATTAAAGGCGTGCACCACCATCGCCCGGCATTCATAAAAGTCTTAATACATTATTTGATTTCCATAAAACAAAACAAACTAATTTGCACATTTGATAATATTTATTGACATACAGATATGGCTGCCATTCTGAGAAGTCTGTGGCTGGGCAACTTCCAGGTACAGACCCCTCATTCAGGTGCCCACGGGATAATGGAGAGTAACATGGAAGCCTGTAAGCTTTTATCTGTTTGTGTGGCCTCCTTTACTTTGGGTCAAATTCCTCTCCTACTCTCAAAGACTTGATGATCACTCAAGGACAGCATGTTTAAAGCAGGTGGTGCATAACCTATCACATTCTCCTTCATGGTGAAGGCAAAACGGTAAAAGTCGTTGTCCTAAACGAGTAGTCACTTTGGACACCAGGACCAGTGGCCTTCCAGGACAGACCACTTCCCAAATGAACATAGTTGTTTGACTAGAGCTACAGTGGGTAGCAGGAGTTACCAGCCTAGAGGAAACACGCTGAGTTTCCTTAGGCAGAGAGAGTGATAACTTCCTAGTGGACGGTGATGACACAAACTAAGATAATTACATATAACATCATTAGGTGGAACTGGCCTCTGAGGTCCTTGGCCACCCATTATTGCAGCACCTGAGTACATTTGCAAAGATCTATATTTAAATCCATGTTACTCAGTAGGCTATCTACATTTTTTTAAATGGCACCTTTTAAGGTTTTACCTTAAGCATCTAATATCAGTTGTGGTGTTTAATCACTTCTCCATTTTTACCCATAAAAATCTTTCTTTAATCTAATGACAGCTATCTCAAAAATTGTCAGGCTCAATCAATGACAGGAAATTTGCCAAAATACTCAGAGCTCAATATGGTGATATTCTAAGAGAAATCACTTTCAAACTGAACCATCAGATAAAAAAAAATTCCTTTTAGATTCATATCATATGAGACAAGAAAGGTAGACAAAAAAAATCAATGTTTTGTCAAGATGTGACTGTAACAAAAGACAGCATATGAACAGGATCGAAAGCATAAAATACATTCAATGAAGTTAGAATTGATTTTTCTTCAGCACAGAATCTGCGGCAGACAGATGGACCACTTTTGTTGTATGCCTCTGGCACTTAGGCAAAATAATCTTGGATACCCAATTCACTTACACAAATGTAAATAATTTGCTATTGTATAATGAAAATCTGTGGTCACAATCAACAGTCTGATTTTCCTCCTATCATCGATTTACGTCGTCGAAAAGTACAAATTCAGCTCTGTGTGTGTGTGTGTGTGTGTGTGTGTGTGTGTGTGTGTGTGTGTGTGTGTGAATACAACCTGGCCATACGCTCTTGTGTGGGACACCTAACTCTAGTATGTACTTTCAGATTTCCCATTATTCTTTTAGCATAACACTCAGATGAAGGTCTCCAAACTTGGTGTTTATGGGAGCAATATTTATGAAGACAAATAGGAACAATAATGCCCAATACCTAAATAAAATTGAGAAATTATATTAAACAAAGATATTATATGTTTCTTCCACCCTGCCAGGATATGACTCAGTGATAGACATTCTGTCTAATAGGATGTACAAGAGCCTGGGCTTGCTCCTTGGCAACCCTTCACCCCAAAGGAAGATGCTGCAAAACCTTTGATGCACATTAAGATGTTATTTCACACTAAAGCTATTCACAGCAGACATATTGTGTCCTGTTTCTTTGCAGATGCTATCAAACCCTGGTTTCAATGAAAATGTCCAGTGCAGGTTGATTGATAACCTCTGGAATCATAAATGTTGAGATCCAAGGGCTGGTTATTCAGGTCATATCCTCTGTCGTGGCCCTTGAAGTTCTTCTATTCAAGATAGATGAGACACAGGATGTCCAAACTAAATTATTCACCCTGAGCCCTTTCATGTTTATAGTATGAAGGATAAAAAAATCTATACTGAATGATACTTAGTAGGAAACCCTCCATAAATGAAACTGAGAGACCATGATCTCCAAACAAGATAAATAAGAGTGAGAAGAACATCCCAATAGAGAGAGGCCTCTTGAGCCGGACTTCCCACAGCGAGTCTGTCTTGACATGCCTTGTGATAGAGGACCTTGATCCCCACCAGCTCTTTGCCTTCAGTTCTGTGAGGAAAATGTGTGGCGAGACAAGAAGTTGTTAGCAACCTCTCTTGGTCACCGGTGATGACACATAGACTCATTCGTGAATACTGTAACTGCTCTGTGGTGTGAGTCACACTTGAGCTTTGACATATAGAGATCCCATAGTGTTCATCTCTTTATATACTTTGTATTTCCAGAACAAATGAAAAACGAAGACATGAAAACGAATTATACAAATGAATATGCTTTCAGGAAAACAGCAAAGAGTGTCTGTAGGCTTGCGGCATCATGGAACGCTGCCCGTACAAGCGTGCTTGCTGGTGTGCAATGTTCAAACTTCCAGTAGACTGACAGGAAAAATAATTATTGTGACTCACCTGTATAAGATGTACATGGGAACAAGGGGCCTGCCACGTAGGACTTCATTTTGAATAAAATCTCCTAAAGAGATAAAAGAGCACGGCAAGTGAACAATAAACTCAGTCTTTATTTAGCTAGGTAGGTCACAAGAAACACTTTCTATGGAGTAAGTGTGTTTCTTAGAAAACAGTTTCTTAGAGCAGATTAAAAGCGCAGTTGACTCATTTTGGAGTCAAAAAGGCTACAGATTGGAAACAGCCTCTGCCATCTTCTAGTTAATGACCGTGGGAAAGTTCATTAATCTTCCCCAGCCTTGGTTTCTTCATTTATAGGAGGACAAAAATGCCTCAAATTCTTTCAATGTGTCCATCACCTAGAAACGATGCTGGCTTATCAGATGCATTCTACAAACTAGCTTTCTTCTAGGCTAAAATAAAATCAAAACAAATAAGTCAAAGAAGAAAAGCAGAGATAAGAATTAGCAATCTTCTGAGTGGCGAATTCTTTTAAGCAAAGTGATAACACAGTGTGCTGTATGTCACTGCAGTTAGTGGACACCTTTGAACAAAGCGCCGACCCTCTTTCAGGTGCCCACAGGATAACAGAGAGTAACATGGTAGCCTGTAAGCTTTTATTTGTGTCTGCCTCCTTTACTTTGGATCTCTCCTACTCTCAAAGGCTTGATGATCACTCAAGAACTGAGTGTCTAAAACAGGTGATGCCTAACCTATCGCATTCTTCTTCATGGTGAAGGCAAAAAGGTAAAAGTCGTTGTCCTAAACAAATAGTCACTTTGGACTCTAGGACCAGTGGCCTTACAGGACAGACCACTCCCCCGATGAACACAGTTGTTTGACTAGAGCTACAGTGGATAGCAGGAGTTATCAGCCTAGAGGAAACATGCTGAGTTTCCTTAGGCAGCGAAAATGATAACTTCCTAGTGGATAGTGATCAAGCAGACAATACTTTTACCAGGATCCCGAAGAAGGCATCTCTCTTGCCTTCTCCTGAGTCTTTTTTGTTTAAACCCAAAGCTCACATCAGTGCCCACGAAGTAGACTCAGGGTTTTCTGGACCCTTTTATTCATTTGTCTTCCAATGTGCACACTGAATAAATCTTTCTCTGACTTTCTCCAATACTCCTCTTTCATTGGCTTATTGGAAGGGATGGTTGGGCATATTCTGTTGGGGTTCCCAGACTAGGGTTCTGTACCCTGAAACTCAGTTACAATGTCACAAGTCATCTTTAAGAAGCAAAGTATTTATATAATTTGAAATGGGTGATATCACAATGAGATTTAACATTAACAAAAAATAAAACTTACCATCCTAGCTGGTGAAAGGAAAGCCTGACTGGGGCTTCTAGAAGTCTGTAAATACTAGCATCACCATCTTCGAAGTAGCATTTTCGTAATTTTAGGTTTTATTAGTTAAACACAAGCCTCAGAATTTGGGTCCAAAGAAGACTAGGTACTGATAAAGCAAAATTGAAAATTATGATCAAAATGATAAAATCAAATGTCTTGTACTTTTAAAAATGTCAGTGTCAATTGTTCTTGGAAATATAACTTAAGTAGAGAAGAGGCCTCAGGCCAGTTTCAGCCTAGACTGTTCTTTGAGTGTGGCCCAGAGCTCATTATTCTGACAGACTCAACATTAAAATTTTTGAAATCTAATAGTAGAGACCGACACGTTAAAGGAGAATTACAACCAGACTGTGGAAAAGCAGCTGTAGCTCTCTGAGAAGCCACTGCCTCAAGTCACCATGACCCTGAAGAGGGAATTTAAGTACACAGCCACAGAAAGCCACAAGCCTCCTGCCACATCTGGGAATATGATGCCTCTTGGAGTCTACCTTTCAAGATCATGGCCTCCCACCGCAATCTCCAATCCAGAGCTACAGTAGGAAAGGGAGTTGGAGAATCTTTGGGAGAGTGTGATGACGACATCAAATCAGTAAAAGACTCACATGGTTACACTGAGTGATGAGGTGCCCTGGATCCCCCTAGAGGGCAGTGAGTTTGTCAGAGAGCAGTGAAAGATGTTTGCCTCTTAATACTGCTTTTAGCATTTCTTCTGAAGAACTCAGTCAGTAATGGTAGAAACAAAGTGACTGAGGTGACTAAATCGAGAAAGGAAATGGAGCATATATGAGGTACCGCTGGGCAACAGGCATTAAATCCTTTAGATATTATTTCATTTACTTTCTAAAAAAAGATTTTTTTAAAACAGGGAAAGCAACTTCATTTTAAAAGTGAAATAAAAGTCTTTTTTTTTAATTGAAAGCATTTTACTATGACTTAAAACATTTCTTCCCTCAAAGAAAAAACAATTATTTGCATAAAAATTCAGGTATCAGAAAGACT
>NW_026067896.1:8055999-8083909 GCF_014885135.2 Alexandromys fortis
TATATATATATATACATATATATGTATATATATATATGTGAATGACTGGGGAAAATCAAAATTTTAAACATTCTCTCTGGGTAATTCATATTTGCGTTGTGGATTATGAAACTTTTACTTAAACATTTCCTTGATCGTTAGGATGATTCAAGAAGTAGCCAAGGGCCAAGTAGCTGATTTGATGGCAGCAAACAAAGTGGAATAGATTAAAATTCCGAGTTTGCGAAGGTCCTGGAAAACACAAAATTATCAGTGTTTCTAATGTGCACCATCTTTATCAATATTTTTGCTTTGAATACTCGTATTCTTGGGACTCGGTAGCATCAGAATTCTTCAAAACAAAAGAACTTTCAAATAGAAAGGTATAAATGTTTCTTTCTTTACAAAAAAAAAAATCAACATGGTTATCCAAGGTCCTCACTTATTCCTGAGACTAAGAGCTGTCTGAACGGCTTTATCCTCAGCCACTTGTACATAGTCAGAACACAGTCATGGCAGCAAAGCCCATCTGGGGCATACACTTGAGCTTACTTCAGTTTCTTACATAATGGATTAGTACATTGAGCACTCAGCGACCTTGGCAGGCACAACGGTGTCTTGAAAGTAGTTATAATCATCGCTCAAGAACTCCTAGTACATCCTGTGCTGTTAGTCCCAAGTTCTAAATAAAATAGAAAGATCTTAATTGGGGACGTGTCCCTTTTTGACAGAGAGATCTTTGCAGACTGAAGTTTATGTTCTTGATGCAAACATCAACATAAGAAAAATCTTACCAAAAATAATTGTAAAGCTTCAAGTCTCACATTTTGTGAATTTAAGCAAGAAGCAAATGGCTAATTAAGTCATTCTTTGTTGAGATCAACAATTATACTTCTGATTTTTCTGTTTGATAGTCAAGTCATAGACTACAAGACAAGATAAAACAAAGTAAAACTAGCTGATAGGATGAAGGCTTCTCAGAATGCAAGCACAGGCTATTTAAATGTGATAACATAGGAGAAATTGGTTAATTTTATTTATTTTAAAATTTCATGGAGACAGTATAACTTAAAGGAAGATAATATAAACATTTCAAATTATGGAGAAAAAAACAAACAAGAACAACAGCAAAAACTCATTACCTGAAGCTTTTCGATAGTGGTCAAGTATCCTTGGTATTTGGCCTTGTACTCATCAATATCATGTTTACCATTCTCTGAGGGATCTGCTTTTTGATCCTTTACACTCAGAGTGTGTCTAATGACCTTGTAGTTTTTTGGTTTTCTGGTGTACTTATTTCATCTACCATTTGATAGTCTTGATTGTTATCTAGAATGTACTCTACCCTGGATGCCCCTGTGGTTTCTCTAACCAGACCAGTGACCTTGCCTACTGTAGTTAAGAGACAATTATAACAGACAACAGCTTACAATTTAGTATCAACTGCTAAAGAAGTTTAGAAAGCACACCTTCCTCTAGACCTTTAATGTCTTTGTGTTTAAAGTCGACTTTTTGATATTTTTCTCCTAACGTTACATTGAAAATGAAATAACACATGAACACATCCAGGGTCTGCATACACAGAACATCTATCAAAAGATAAGAGCCCTAGATCTGAAGGTAGATTCATTTGATTAATATTGTTTGCAGGATTTTAACATACACAGAAGTTTTAACATTTTCTATTCATGTTATTGTTCACCTGCTCTTCCTAAACAAACAGGACAATATAGAATTAAGTAAATTTCTTTTAAATATCTTTGGTAAGAGTTATATATATAATTTTAGAAGGCTCATTGCCTTTAACAAGCTGGGTACAGTAACATATATGCAATAAATTATTATTGAAGTGAAGAAGGACTTAAAAACAATTTTGATGGTCATTGTCAGGCTGCCTGCTACATGCTACACTTCATGGAATATGTTTCCTGAATTAATGACTTTGAATACCAGGTGGACAGTCACAGACCTCTTAATAAAGAGAAGCAAGCAGAAGGAAATGAGGGCTTTTATCGTAAAAACCTAAATTTCACCTGAGTGAGTTTAAATCCTCCCTATTCTTTCTTAATCCTGGCACTTGGAGTTATATCATCAGTATCCGTGCTAATGACGGTGGCAAGGGAACTCTGGGGCCACTCACTAATAACTGTTGCTGAGTCACAGGCTCCAATGACCACTGTTGACTGAGGTTTCTGTTCTCAGAAAGTAGGAAGGACATTTCCTGTGCTGTTTATATTATTTTATAAATATTATTCTTTATAACATATAAATCTACTTCATTGAATCCTGATTTTGCTTATAATTTTACTTTCTCCTTTATAAAAGGAACATTAAAAGGCTGTAAGTATTATCCCCCAATTTCTGCCTTTTAAAAACACTTTTTTTCTCTTTAGTTGTACTTTATTTTAAAACTTAAATTTTTATTTATTTTTATGCTATTTGTATTTGCTCATGTTTTTCTCAATTGATCTATTCATCTTTGCTTTTATGCATGCAGCTCTTTCTAAGTGATTTCTTTCTTGTTGTCGTATATCCTTTAGTAGGTTTTCCAATAACTGTGTATGAATAGTAAAAATCTCTCAATCATAATGCACTTGAAAACAGCTTTTGTTTATGCTCCTCTTGAATAATAGGTCTAAAGCCCATAATCTGCTCTCTGAAGTGTTTTGATTCTGAATTGTAAAATAGCCTGTTTTTCTATAAGACACAATAAAAAGTGAAATTGCCTTTAGGCTCTAATACAAATTAACAACAAACAGAAAGGATATATTTGTACCTTATGCCTTGATTCAAGATGAATATAAAGTCTAGGAAAGAGTCCCTATTCAGTTGTGCTATACACAAACTTTTAAGTACAAGTGCAGTGACCTTGCCTTGCTGTACTGTATTCTCATAGTGGTAGATTAGAAGATCCGCTTGTTCTTAGATAAAGGAAACATTTTGACATGATATGTTATCAGCACAATCCTAACCTCTGCTTGTATTTCCCAGTGGTTACTGGCACACCTAACCTCTTGTTTTCTCATTTAACCTATAGTTGTATTTTTGTGCCAACACCTAAATATGAAGCTCAGATAATTGTATAGTGTTTATTGCTCAAAATTCCTCTGGGAACAAAATAGAAAATACCTATGTATACAACTGCAGTGATCGAATTTGCTAAAACCCATGCCAGAGTGTCTCAAGCCCCCTCAAGTAAAGCTGATGCCACTTGCTTTATCCACTCTGCATCTAAACTTACAGCACTGGAACATGTATCGTAACACAATTAGCTGCTTTTGGCTTCCAGTGTTCACTCCACACAGTTGTGCCCAGAGCCTCCTTCTTTCTTCTCCCATTGGTGTTTGAACATTAGTTTCTGCACTGTGTCCTTTCCCTGACAATTAATTTGTGCAGACTGTGTTCACAGGTCCTCTGCCAGGGGATGAAGTAAATCTTCCTTTGTTACCATAGTTTTTCGCCTAATGCAGGGAACATTGGAAGCTAGAATTTTCTTGATTTCACCTCCAAACCTGCTCTATGATATTTAAAAATTTTTAAAAGATATTTCCATCTGGGTGCCATTTAATCTCCAAAGTTCAATACTCTGAAAATTAAATTCATCATCTTTCCTCTAAAATACTTTCCCTTCCCTCTGTCAAATCTGCTCACCTCTCCCATATCTCAGATTTATTTTCAACTATCCAGACAGGCAAAAACAAATTTTTGACTTCTTTACTGCTTCTTCAAATTTTTGGATATATCATAATGTCCATACTTTATGATTCCTAGGCAACTTTTTTTTAAAGAGAATGAATACAGTAGAAGAGATCTAAATGTCTGCTTTAAAGAATCTTTTTACTTGTGTGACAGCCACAATTTTCTGCATACTTCAAAAAGTTTTTTAAGAAATAGAAATAACGCAGTGTAAATCTCAACCTTGAAGGTGTTTTGTGTTTTCAGGGACTCTAGATTGTGTTGTTTAACTCCTTCCTGGTCAAGGTGCGGGTCTGCCTGTGTTTCACCAGCTTTTTCTGGGCGTCTGCTTGCTGTCCTAGGGTATGCGCTGGGTACTTCACTGTGCCAGCTGTCATGGGACAGCGTCTTCTATGAGCTCTCTCTCTCAGTATTTGCTTTTCCTTCATGGACTTGACAGTCTGAAGAGCACTGCTCATTCTGGGTGTGTTTAATACTTTTGAATACCCTGGAGTACTAACCATTTCTCTGAAAGAACATCTTTCATTTGGTTCATGTGAGGTCTGCTTGACCTGGAAAATCTCTGTTTCTCCATTTCCATATTTTGTAGCAAATGCACTTTTATGCTTAAAAAATCTTAAGAATTCTAACAAACTCTGTTTGTTTGTGTATGTTTTATAATTCTCTAACACATAGCACTTTATTCTGTGGAAGGGGATAAACAAACATTTGCATCCCTTCCTAGAACCTATCATAATCCAAAGTCAACTTTGTAGCAAATATTTGCTTGATTTCAAAATAGAAGCAACTGGGCACTGACAGCCTCAAACAGAACATTACAGCAATACACCAAAAGTTGTCACACCTTTGAGCTGTTCTTCCCCTCAGTCCATTTCCTAGAATTCATGTAAGCTTACTTACAGAAATGGCCTCTCTGTTGAAGGCTGTGTGGGTCCAACACAGATAATTACCTTCCCTAACTGGACTGGTACGGAGGCGCAAGGAACAATCAGACACAATTTACATGGTCATCATGGAAGGGCATCTCAGGGTCTTTTCTCCTGACAATCTCCTGAAGATCTCTCTTGTTTATTATTCAAAGAGTTTATATACCATCACATCAATTTGAGCGGGAACATACATTAGGCTATTAGGTAACCAGGTGAATGGCCTTCTCTCACGTCCGCATCTGTCTGCTAGCTGTCACGTAGGCCTGAATTAGCATCTCTATAAGACATCCTCCAAATTACAAAAGAAATAAGCACCAAACCTCCTGACCCTTAAGTCATCAGCTTCAGCCAACACCTCTCCTCAGGAGATCTACACTTATAACCATAGAGAAGGAGGAGCAGCACATGCTGGCTATTGTCCAGCAGAAACAGCTTGTCTGCAGAGCTATGTGACCGCCTCAGACCAGGCCTATGGCTTTTGTGCCATACAGAACTATGGGCCTACACCTCTCTAATGTTAATCAATCAAATAAGCAATCATAATAGCCATCTATTTTAATATAGAAAATAATATCCAATGACTTTATGTGAAGTTCTTTTTTGGGCTCTCTCTATCTATACAGTCTATGAATTTTCAACAAAACATGCAAACTATTTAAAATAGGAATAATATATTCTGATTTACTTTAGTCAAAATTGTTAGTGTTGGGTGACAGGAGCCATGTGACTTCTTTGGGGAATAAGGCCTGAAAATAGCATGAGTCGCTATCCTTATGGCAAGGCCCCGGAGAGCCTGACCTAATTAGCAAAGACCTGTGGGCACTGTGTTGCATAATTCTGGGCATGACCCCAGGAGTTTATGTGCTACCAGCTCTCCTGGCTTTCACTATGCTAACATAGTGCTGGTCTGAATGAGTCACAGTAGGTCATGAAGTTTAGTATTACATATTGGCAAAACTGTTCTTGAATCATTTTAACACTAGAGTCTTTGATAAATATTATTAAATAGATGGAATCAATAGTTAATGGGAACAGCCTAAGTGCAGAGACTGAAGCAGAATCATAGAAGTCCACAGTTCCCTGAATTCAAATAACTGTGCCAATACTTCAAGAAGTTAAAGGAGATAGACATAAGAACAAGGGATAAACATTGCCAAATATTAAGAGTAAATTTTCAAGTCATTTTGCCTATAGAATAGAAACACTTGGTATATCCCCAGAACAGATAGACTGGTACAAAATACAGAATGGATTTGTCCAGCTTTTGTTGGCAAGTTGATCGTAAGAACCCAGACTCTACGAGGTATAAATATTGCATAAATACAAGATACAAAACTGTCTTTCGCCCTGCATGACGCTGTAACTGCCTATGCTGCTCACTGGGCACACTGTTGAGACTGTATAGATAGAGAGAGCCCAAGCTATAGGGAGGAGGGGGCATTTGTTTAAATGACAACAGGTGGTCACAACTTTTATGATGCTGACTTCACACATCTATCCCAGGTCATCAACCTTGTCTGGAGCAAGACTTCTAGCATTTGGACCTTGTGAGGTTTCCCATGCCTATGTTATCGCATCTATGATGTTGTCAAGTATTGATGCTTGGGTCTTGTTTACACAGCCATATTGAGACTAACAGGTGTAGATTCCCTGACATTTCTACGAGACACCATCTCACAACAGACGTCCTGTCCCCTCTGGAATTTTGCAATCTTTCTTCCTCCCTTGGTGGTGGTGTTATTCCTCCCTTGGTGCCTTAGGTGCAGGAGTTCTACTGACGATGCATCAGTTGAATTTGGTCTGAAATCATGGACTTACAAGTAACATATATGGACAGAATAGGCTGCATTTATATATGTAAGAATATATCAAGATATAGTAAGAGTTAAAAAACAGAGGCCATGAATTTGAGATAGAGTAAGTTTGTGTTGTACCTAGGCAGAGTTGAAAGTAGGATGGGGAAATGATGTAATTGTATTTTAATTTCAAAAATTTAAAAAAATATATTAGTATAAAAGATAATTCTGTAACATAACTAAGACTTCACATTGCTGGTGGAAACATTTATAAATAATGATCACTATCTGTGAAACGTGTTTGTCATGGTTTGAATGAGAATGCCCCCATAGGCCCATATGTTTACAAGCTGAGTTCCCAGAGATGAACAGTTTAAAAAGGATTAGAAGGTGGGGTCTTTTTGGAGGGGGTGTGTCAGTGGGGGTGGGCTCTGAGGTTTTTAAAGACCATGCCAGGCCTAGTACCTATCTATCTATCTATCTATCTATCTATCTATCTATCTATCATCTATATCTATCTATCATCTATTTCTGCCTACTGTCTCTATCTATCTATCATCTATATCTATCATCTATCTATTTCTGCCTACTGTCTCTATCTATCTATCTATCTATCTATCTATCTATCTATCTATCATCTATATCTATCATCTATCTATCATCTATCTATTTCTGCCTACTGTCTCTATCTATCTATCATCTATCTATCTATCTATCTATCTATCTTTCTATCTATCTTTCTATCTATCATCTATCTCTTTCTGCCTACTGCCTTTGGATCACAACACAAAGGTCTCAGCTCTTTCTCCAGCACCACACCTGTCTGCATGCTGCCACACTTCCCACATGATAATGGACGAAGCCTTTTGAAACTGTAAGCAAGCCTCTAATTAAATGCTTTCTTTCAGAAGAGCTGTCTTAATCTTGTATCTTCACAGCAACAGAACAGTGGCTAAGACAATATAAAGTTAAAATGTTTATTGTGCCAGACCCTTCACCCTCAGTGTTAATTCAAGGTTTCCAATTACCTTCAGTCGTGTTCAAGCAATTTGCTTTCTGAGTTGCTACAGCAGAATAGGATGTTTGTAAAGAAGACTTATACTTAACAGAAATAAGGTAAAATAATGGAAATTTATGCTCACAGTTACAGTCTTGTCACATTTTGACACATTTCTCAAAACACTGTACAGATACGACTTCTTGTTTCTGTGGAATATCTGTGTGATTGCTGGACATTAATTCGTTGCATTTCTAAGCCTGGAGGGAGCGTTACTCGCACAGAAGAGATGTCAGCTTGGGACTAGGTGGCATTTGCTGCTGGAGCTTATTTCTGTATGGTGGAGTGAGGGACGGGCAAGAGCCTGGGGCATTTGAATACAGTTGATGGCTGTTTGGGGAGGACTAGGGGATGTGGTATTGCTGGAGGATGTACATCATTGGAAGCAAATTATGTGGTTTCCAAGACTTGTACCATTTCTAGTGTGTTGTCTGTCTTTCTGTTTAGGTCTCTGTCTCCAACTGTCTGCCCCCCTCCACCGTGCATGTGTGTGTTTATGAGATTCTCATCTGTACTGACAATACTTATTCACTGCAGCAGCTAGTGGCTGGGATGGCAGCACTGATCAATGCTCATCTTTAGCTGGGATTCTCCTTACAAGTAGGGAGAGGCTGAAGAGAGCGGGAGCCAAGTTTGTCTGATGCCAAAGCCAGGTTTTCTTAACTTTACTATTATAATCTCAGCTCCAAATGGATCATACAAACCACCCAGACCTCTGTGAAATCTCTGAAAAACTAATTATTTCTTCCTAAATGCACATGATCTTCCTAACAATAAAAATTGCAATAAATGATTAAAATGCAGTTGTCAAACCCTTGATATCATATATATGGGTACACTTTAATGTAACCTCCAGCAATTGAATCATCAAATAGCATCAAATGAAAAGGTGTACCTTATAATAGATTTGTCTTTTGTAATATTGTCTCTTTAATAGGGACAAAACCTGTTCCCTGCTGTACACTGAGCGGCCACATGGTGTCAGGAGCTGCATGCTGCTCCTAACAGAGGGACCAGTTCTGAGTACAGAAAGGAAACAAAAATGCTTTTAAAGGCTTGTTTTGTGAATTTTCTCCAACTTTGATGTTTTCTCTATTGGCTATTTTAGTACGGCTTCAAAAATCGGGTTAAAAGCTTCCATCGCTAGAGCTGCTCCTCTGTATTTAGTGTTAAGATTGTTGATAAATCACTGTAACTTGTTAATTTAAGCTTTGTGACAATCTCTTCCAGCTGTTCAGCTAAACTATATCCTCTCAAGATGCATGGCACATGACTCCACCATTATAGAGTTGGTCTGTGAGGAACAGAGTATGGTAGAAAAAGGAGTGAGATAGGCCTGGGTTCCAATCCCTGCTGGGCTACTTCTTGTATGTAATATCCAATGTAAAAGACCTACTCCATCTAAGTCCTGGCATCTCAGAGGGACACAGCTTTGTGGTACAACAGAAAGAGGTGAAAATGTATGTTAGCTTAAGGCATTAAATATGGTCAAAGTATACTATAAATGTATGGAACAATATCTCACACAACTAATAGACATTAAGAAGATGGAAAAATATACAGAAAAAAATAGGTAGGGAAGAAGGGAGGCGGGAAGAAGAAAGAAAGAGAGAAATTCTAATTCATCACCACAGTTCCATCTTGGTCACCACTGTCTCAGTTCCCTTTCCTGACCTACTTGGAGACTGGTGCATCTAACTCTCTAAAACCCTGTACCTTTAGCCTCCAAGTTTCTGATATGAATCATGTGTGGGTTTTGTTTGTTTTTCTTTATTTTATGTTTTGTTTTGTTTTGTCCTATATCATCAGTTTCCAAGTGAAGCCTACCTAATCAAACCGACATTCTCCTTAGCACATAATCTCTTGCTAAGCATCCTTCATTAGCCCTCAGAGGTGAGGCCTGCCCGTGTGGGTACCACAAATTTTCCTGAAAGTTCAGAATCATGATTCACTTAACACTTATTAGAAGCCATGGTTAAGAGATCAGTGAAAGTTCAAAATTTTAGAATGTGAAAGTTCTCAGTTTACCCTTGTAATTATCAACAAAGTGTTTGGACAGTATCCGTGTAGCTTAATCTCTTTCCTAATCTCAGAAGAAAGGAGGGGGGGAAAGGAGGAGGGGGAGAAGGAGAGAGAGCGAGAGGGAGAAAGGGATAAAGGGAGAGAGAGANAGAGAGAGAGAGAGAGAGAGAGAGAGAGAGAGAGAGAGAGAGAGGAGGAAGAGAGAGAAAGAAAGGGAGGGAGAGAGAAAGCACTTTGGTCATGTTCACTTCCATTATCCACTTTAACCATTTTTCACTTCTGCTGAACCACATCTTTACACCAAAGCCCCTTTCCACTTTTTTTTTTTTGAAGAGAAAGGTGAGACCTTTGCTTAGAATAGAAAATCTACCGTCCACACCCTGTTTACTACACATAGTAACAGCAGAATAAAGTATCTGACCCCTGACCCCAGAATTCATTTTCATCATATTTGCACAAAATGTAGGCTAATGTTAAGAGACCGAACCAGCTGGCTGCCTTTGGACTGTCTGAAATAGCAGTGTGGTTTTGCTTACATTTTTGAATTACAGCTCTGAGGAGGTCATGATCCCACTAGACAAACAGACTTATGTACATTGTATCAGTAAAGCAATAAACTCTTCTTATTAGGATTATTCCTTTAAATTAAGAAAACACCAACTGAATACACATTCTTACTTTTTAAAAAAAAAGTGTAGGGTTTTTTTCTAGAAGTTTAATCATAGACAGGAATGACCCTAGTTTGTCTTTACTATAAGAAGAATTTTAGGCATCCTTCAATTACCTTTCATGTTTAGCAAATGAATGCATCTACTGGGGAGTAAAAGAGGGGGAAAGTGGTCATGCTAGTTAGAACTTTTTGATATCTGAACAAAGATAAGATAGCCTGAAAGGTTCACATCAGGCAGCACCACAGGAAAGATAGAAAACGGGAGATGCAGAACTCAGTCATATCCACCAAGGAAGGTTGGCTATCTGACAGACATGTTACCCTAAAACAGCATAAGAGATCTTCCATGGTTCTAGCCAGGTAACACCAAATCCGAAGATGTACTTGCAGTTATATGTGCTACACAGTACCAAAAGAACAAAACATGTGCTTATAAATTATAATCTAAAATTTTCAAGAGTGGTATAAAGCAGAGGTAAGCTTCTCCACTCTCATGTGGAAGAAAAGAGATGGCTCCAAATGTGTAGTCCTCTGTGTCTGTTACTGTCTCCACAAACTGGGCCAAAACACACACAGGATCCAAACTTCTTGTCAAACAAACAGCTTGAGAAGAACCTCACATCTTGGTCTGAGAAAGCCCCAGAAGGCTCAGGAGGATCCAGGAATTGGCTGCAGCTGTAGCTCAGGTCATGCGGAAGCCACAACAGAACCAAAGAAGATGCCCTGCTGTGCATGCCAGGAGGAGTCATCACAGGAACTAACTTTTGGTCCAGAGTTTCTGAAATATTCTTTCTTTTTGTCACAAGCAGCAAAGGGCCACTGATGCTGAATACAAAGCAAAGGAAAGAACTCCCACCTGAAGACAGGTCTCATGGTTATGGATACGCTATCAGAATTCCCAACTGAAGACAGGTTTCATGGTTGTGGATACGCTATCAGAATTCCCAACTGAAGACAGGTTTCATGGTTGTGGATACGCTATCAGAATTCCCAACTGAAGACAGGTTTCACAGCTCTAGCAACTATCTCCCTTCTCTTTAATACAAGACCATGAAGCCACAAGTGAAAACCCTTACAAGGACTGCATCTAAATAAGGGCACAGGTACTGACAATCCTGGCTGATCACCACAGTCTTTCATTAAAGCCTTCAGTTCTAATGTCTGGTTCTGGATCTGAAGGCTTATCTCAGGTTCAGAGTCCAAAACTTATTTGCATTAAAGGGCAGTGACATAGTTTATATAAATAAAATTAATTTATTTAAAGTTTGGGTTAGAATTAAAGACACAGTCCTTTCCAGTCTGTCTCATTGCATAGGAGTGTTGTGGCTTACAGAAAAGATGGAACAGGATCCACAAAACATTGTGTGTACCTTTCACATAAGCCCCCGTTACTGAAACTCAGAAACACCTTTCTTCTGCCACCAGAATCCAGGGATTTGGGGGCATTTTGCTCTTTGCATAATTCCCTGTAGAGAATCCATGGGATTGAGAGATGGCACAGAGGTTAATCATAAGTTTTATTTTCCCAAACCTTGGATCCTAGCATCTGCTTCTAGCTGCTCACAACAACCTGTAACTGCGGCTCCATAGGATCTGATTCCCTCAGCTCACCTGTGGGTACCCACATGTACAAAGCACACACAAAAAAACACATATAACATGTAAGAATACATTTTTTAAATTAAAAATATTATTTTTACTCTCTAGGACCTCCCCAGTGGGCCCTTCCCCAACTCCCTTGGCTTTTCTAGCCAGCCAGCAGGGAGTTTCCTGTGGCTAGGCTACCTCACAACCCCCCTAAGCAATAGAGGAGAGGATGCCTGAACTGGCCTTGCCCTGTAGTCAGACTGATGATTATCTTAAATATCACTATAGAACCTTCATCCAGCAACAGATGGAAACAGAGGTAGAGACCCACATCGAAGCACTGGACTGAGCGCCCCAGGTCCAGTTGAAGAGTAGAAGGAATGAGAATATGAGCAAAGAGGTCAAGACCATGACGGGTTCACCCACTGAAACAGTTTACCTGGGCTAATGGGCGCTCCCCAACTCTAGCTGGACTAGGAAGGAACAAGCATAGGACCAAACTAGTACCTCTGAATGTGGCTGACAGTTGTATGGCTGTGGCAGACTGAGGGGCCACTAGCAGTGGCACTGGGATCTATCTCTACTGCACATACTGGCTTTTTGAGACCCTATTCTCTTTGGATGCTTACCTTGCTCAGCCTAGATGTATAGTAGGGAGGCCCTTGGACTTTCCACAGAGCAAAGTGTCTTACCCTCTCTTAGGATTAGAGGGGTTGGGGTGGGAGGGACTATGGAGGGAATGGAAGGAGAGGAGGGAGTGGGAATTTGGATTGTTTTTTTTTTAATCTAATAAAAAATTTAAAAAACACAAACAAAAAATGTGATTTTTAAACATACTTAAATCTAGGATTCTGTTTTAGGTAGTTTAACTTCAATAAAATATAAATACTTCAGCAATTTGCTTTGTTATTACAAGACTGTAATGCTTACTTCATTGGTTATTTCCTTAAATACAGATGCATTTTGTATTTCTTACTGAAGATGACTTTCACATTGGATTATTTTTCTCCATTATATTACTCTTAACCTTAATGCACTGTAAATATTTCTGTTTCTTGGTGGATTATGTAGACTGTAAAAATGATGGACAGATCATTGTTTTCAACATCCTCTTAACCGGACAATTGAAATTCTTAAATCCAACTGCATAAGTAGTATTTGCATTGTCTTTCATCTATGTCTGGTCTTCATTGCCTAGAAAAAATAAGAATATCATGTGAATTCATAAAACTATCTTTCTATATTTTTGATCTAAGATGCTGGCTATATTTTAAAAATCAAATTGTGGGTGCCAATCATTTAATTTCAACAAATGTTTGATTAATGTCTTTCCAGATACAGTTAGGATGGCATCCATCCAGTTTTAAACCCATCACACAGGCCATTCCTCGTAGGAAAGAAAAAAGAATAACAGCTTGATGGATAAGCTCTTTTACAAATGAGTTTAAGCTTGGATTTAATTCTTAGGGACATTTAAATCTCCATCACAAAGATTAGCCTTTATGATAATAACAGTAATAAGGAAAAAGACCTTTACTTTAAAAATGTCTAACCTTTCTCACATATGTGCTGTGTCCATTTGTTATGAATTCCTAACTCTTTTAATTGGACACTAAAAAGGTTTCAACCTCACAGTACCCAAAAGAAATAATGAAGCAATGATGACAATCAAGGCAATTATAAACCAACAAGGTTGCTTCAGTCATTAGGGCTAGGAATGTTAATTTTTAAATTTTTTTATTTTTTAAGATTTACTTATTATTTATATGTATGAGTGTTTATCCTGCATCTATGTATGTGTAACATGTGCAAACCTGGTGCTCATGGAGGTCAGGAGAAAGCATCAGGACTGGAGTCACAGATGGTTGTGGCATGGGTGCTGGGAATTAAACCCAAGAACTCAGTAAGAGGATCAAGAACTTTTAACTTCTGAGTCAACTCTCCAGCCCCTGAAAACTTATTTTTAATAGGATATTTGCTTATTTATTGACAACTTCATACATACACATAATATATATTGTATTCTGATCATATCGACCCCCTTCAGCCTCCCTCTAGAACCCCCAGACATGTGCTCCTCCCACTTTCATGTCTTCATATGTGTGTTTGTACACATATATTGTACACGTAATATATATATATGTATGATATATATAAACATACACACATATATATCAGACTTGGTGCCCTGTAAAGTCTATACACCAAGTCAGATTAGTACTGTCCGTATGTGAATGGGTGTGGGGTCACTTTCACTTTAACTTTTACTTCCCCAGAAGCCATTAAACTTCCAAAAGCTCATCAGTTAGAGGTGGTGCCTCATGATCTCTTCCCACATCTCTGCTGGAAGTTTGACTCACTTCCTCTCATGTTAGTCCCATGCAAGTGACCACATCCACTGAGTTCATGCATGAAACAGTCAGCTATGTCCAGAGACCTGCATTCCCCAGGACCCCTACCTGCTCTGGCATTTAGATTCTTCTGTTCTCTCGTTTACATTGCTCCCTAAGCCTGGTGGGGGTGGCATTTGGGCAATCAATTGTTTTCTGATTGGAAAATAAGAAAAATTCTGAAAATCTGGTCAAAAGCCATAGCTAGGGATGTGACAGACCTTGAGGGGTAATCTACTATTGTTTGGCTAAATGCGCATGCTGTCAACTGCCTTCTAGATAGCTGTGTTTTTATCTATAGATTAATGACATTTCATTCTTGGTCAGAGAAGCTTCTTTTAGTAGTGGGCAGTGGTTAAGGTAGACTCATATCCTCCAGTCAAAGGGTAGGAAAGATTGACTGTGAGGGCTCTGCCCTCAGTGAGACATATGTATCAACCCTAGCACTGACTAATAGTGGTGAGTAGCTAGCAGGACTCAGGTCATCCATTTAAAATGTCACATGCTTATGAGAGCCCATACTAACTGATTCTACTATATACTGGAACCCCAGAAATTTAGACAATATTTCTATTTTTTCCTGGAAACCAGATAAACCCTGAATAATCTTGAGCTTTTAATGTTATATACTGAATCATCCATTCTCTTTATCCTGAAATAGAGTTAGTAATAGCAATAAGGACTCTTTTTTTTTTTTTTTTTTTGGTTTTTCAAGACAGGGTTTCTCTGTGGCTTTGGAGCCTGTCCTGGCACTAGCTCTGTAGACCAGGCTGGTCTGGAACTCACAGAGATCCGCCTGCCTCTGCCTCCCGAGTGCGCAATGAGGACTCTTTTATTTATTTATTTATTTATTAATTAAAGATTTCTGTCTCTTCCCTCCAGCCGCCTCCCCTTTCCCTCCCCCTCCCCCAATCAAGTCCCCCTCCCTCGTCAGTCCAAAGAGCAATCAGGGTTCCCTGCCCTGTGGGAAGTCCAAGGACCACCCACCTCCATCCAAGTCTAGTAAGGTGAGCATCCAAACTGCCTAGGCTCCCACAAAACCAATAGGTGCAGTAGGATCAAAAACCTATTGCCACTGTTCTGGGTGGATCTCTGTGAGTTCGAGACCAGCCTGATCTACAAGAGCAATGAGGACTCTTGATTGTATTCCTAACTATAGATGCTGGTTTGCAAAAGGAATCTCAGGGAGAATGGAATGAGCTAGTAAAAGGGGTAACTTTGCTGGGTGCTGTGGCACACTCATTTATTCCCAGCACTTGGGAGTCAGAGGCAGACAGGTCTCTGAGTTCGAGGTCAGCCTGATTACAGAGCAAGTCTCAAAACAGAAAGCTCAAAGAAGAAAAAGGTTATTTTATTAGTGTATTGAAGTGTTAGTTTGGAATAGGATGACTAATAGCAATAACCACAAGACTACTTGCTATTTTAATTAAAAATATATTTTTGAGTCATGCATATTGCTAATTCAAATATTTAAAAATGACCTGTAATTACAACAAAAATTAAATAACTAAAGAAAATTACATTCTTGTTATATAATTACTTAACTTTTAACAATGTAATTGCATTCTTCTCTCTTTTATAATTTAATGAGCTATATGATTTACCATCTGAGTGAAAACTTGATGCAAACTAGGGCAATTACTTGTTCATTTTCTACACAAGCATACACACACACACACACAAAACCCAATCAAATAAAGCACTATTAAACTATGGAATGAATGAATTATATTAGCATTATAGTTTGTGCTGGCTACAGGCCTCTGGATACATTTCACAAACATGATTTTATTAATCACTTTTCTCTTGAATCATCAGCTGTAATTCCTCATGTTGTTGGTTTTTTTTTTTTTTCAAATTTCCCATTGAATGCTTTGTTCTAATTTTGAGGCTATTGTTTCCATGATGAAATAGTTTTACTTGATAGCAACTTCACCCATTTGTACTTACACACAGAGCTGGAGAAGTGAGGTCTAGTTTAGAGATTTCTGTTCCTTCGTGTATTAAAATATCAGCTAGCTACTCTGGTGCTGCGTTCAGTGCTCACTAATATCATTGTTGTTTGTGTGTTCACCTTTCTTCCAGGAGAATAAACTGTCTTTTCCTAACTCTTCTGGCTATTAAATGTGACTATTGAGTTGGAGCCAATGAAACAGTGGAGCAGCAGTGAGGCTCTTCCAGGACTAGCTGTAGAACCTCTCTGCTGAAGCGTTCCCCCTTTTCATTTAGCTTATTTTTTTTTACCCATGAACCACAGCGTTCTTGACGTATAAAAGGGAAATGAGGAAGATGGTAAAATATTTGATCTCTGAGTGCATAGAGCAGAATTTGAAAACTTCCTTCTCAGCAGCGTCTTTTGGGGTTACCAAAAGCTCAATATTGTGGTGTTCAGCCATTTTTAACCTAAGGTTGACTCAGAATTATTCTGCCTGGCTAATAAGAGAGCCACCGGAGGCAGGGCTGTGGTGCTGCACACCTATAATCACAGAACACAGGAGGTAGAGGGGTCTCTGTGACTTCAAGGCCAGCCTGTTCTACAGAGCGAGTTCTAGGACTGGTTCCACAGCTACTAAGAAACCCTGTCTGGAAAACCAAAACAAAACAAAAACACAAACAAACAAAAACTCAGAAAACAAAAAAACAAAACAGTCACTTGTCACATCTAACACTGTATTTCGAGCACTGTTATAATGGGTGGTGGTGGCACATGCCTTTAATCTTAGCACTAGGGAAGCAGAGGCAGGTGGATATCGATAAGTTGGAAGCCAGCCTGGTCTGCAGAGCAAGTTCCGAGACTGGCTCCATAGCTATGAGAAACCCTGTCTCAAAAGACCAAAAACAACAACACAACTCAAAACAACAACAACAACAACAAATGTTTGCCCTCCACTGGGCACAAAAATGCAGGTGAGGTGATGCTTATTCCATTGTTCAGATCCTATTAGTAACAATTCAGTCACAGGATCCTAAATGGAAAATGCCGAAGTCTTTCCAGTCATCAGTAAGTGGCTTATCTGTCTCTAACTTGTTGAACTATCCATTTTATCCCTCTCTCTTCTAAAGTCTCCAACAGCCATGCACTTTCATTATTTAAAAAATAATTTTGGTGGACTGGAGAAATGATTCTGCAGTTAAGGGCAGCTGCTCTTCCGGTACCCAGATTTGGTTTGCAGTACTGTCATGGCTGCTCAAAACCCTCCCAACTCCAGTTCCAGGGGATCCAATGCCTTCTTCTGGGCTCCTTAGACATTACATGCACATAGTGCCCAAGACATACATGTAGGCAAAACACCATACACATCAAAATAATAGAGAATAATATATTAAAAATAAATACAAATGAAAATATCATTTTACGTACTATACTGGTTGGAATGTAATTCAGAACTCCTAGTCTGCCATTAAAAGCCTTTTTAGAGCATGGGCCACACGTCTTTCAAGTCTTATGGGGTTTTTTTTCCTTCTGTAGTTATCAAGAAATGACTAGTCTTGATTTTGATCTCTCTGTTTCTTTGTCTCTGTCTCAGTGAGTTTGTATATGCCTGTGTGTCAACATCCTCTTTCACTTCTCTGCATGTTGAAAGCCCACTTTTATTTTTGTGTAATTGAGTTATTTTATTGTATCCCAAATCTCTTTGTTCACCATTGGTTATCCTCCTCCATGGATGTAGCATGCTCTTGTTTTAAATTCCAAGCGTGGTACTCGCCCTAACTGACCTGTAGTTCTCTGAGCCATCTTTCTACTATGCTTTATGGAAGATGCTTTAAGACATGATTTACCTTTTACTGGCAACCAACAGCTAAGTGGGCTAGGAGGGGTTTTTGCTCAGAATGACTCATTAAAACCCTGAGTACAAAGTACTTTTGGAGGTCTGTTTTAGATAAATAAGGAACTAGGAGATCCGGAAAGCGAGGGAGCAGCCTGATAACATTCAGACATAAACCTTGAATGTATAGAGCAAAACCCATTAGTAGCCTGAATATCTGACTAACTGCGTTGGCTAGAAAGGGTTAGATTTAATTTCAGCTTATATCTGTAGACAAATAGGTTCTGTTATTTATATTAATTGGAAAAGAAACAAAAATTTAAAATTATATGTTGTTATAAGTCTTTTCTCAAGAAATAATAATTTGGGGAGATAAAAGAAAATACAACTGTTATCAGGCCAATCTAAATTTTCCTCAAATCATGTACCGCCATTAAGAATTTATTAAGTGCCTCCTTGTGAGTCAGGAAGTTGTAATTCTTATAAAGATAGTTAATAAAGAAGATAGGCATTTATGTTGGGACCACAGAATGCATTAAATTTTAATGTTGTATTAGCAATTTTTTTCATAGGTCTCAGTAGAATTCCAAGGGTACATAATAAAATTTATTGCTTGAATAATAGTACTATGTAGTTGACCTAGCTATGGTGATTCAGTTATTAAAATTAAATTGCATTAGTTCTGTAAAAAATGGAAAAGGGTAAATGCATTGGCAAAAAAATTCTTCTTAGAACTTGTTTAATTTTGAGAAGAGACAGGTTGTAAAGAAGGAATAACAGAATCAATAAAATGAAGGTCTTTGGAGATTCCATTACAAAGGTTTTATGCTCTCAATTATGAAACATATGAACAAGAATAATACTCACTGCAGACTAGAGATATGGTTCTGTGGGTAGAAAACTTGCCCCAGCCAGCATGAAAACTGGAGTCCCTTTGAGAACCCATGTGAAAGACAGGTTGGCATGGCGGCCCACCTGAGAGTGAGAAGTGGAGGCCCGGAATCCAGAGTGAGCTAGCTAACCAGACTAACCAAAGCGGTCAGCTCAAAGCTCAACTAGAGACCTTGTCTCGTATATAGGATGGGAAGTGGTGAAGTATCTGACGTCAGTCTCAGGATTCTACATTCATGTGCACAAACATGCATGTGTACCCTTACACCCTGGAGCATCCTCACACATGTGAACATTTATATGCACACCAAACACACATAATTATGTGAAGAAGTATTATCCATTCCTTTTTCCTATTTAATGGTATTGAATTAAGTAACTGTGCTTTAGCCCTTTAAGGAAAAGATACAGACCAAATACAAATTTGTAGAACTTTGAGAACTATAAAAACCCACCCCTTTTCATAGGTATTTGTTGAACAATATTTAAAATTGCATTTTTTTTCATTTTTGACTTACATCACTTCCCCCACTTTCATCCCTCCAACCACTCCCAACTACCCACACTTAAACCTCTCCCTTGCCCCCAAAAATATATTCTAGAAAATAATTTATAAATGTGAATTTTCTAAAAAAGAAATTAGCAGTGAGGGAGGGAGGAAGAATGGAAGAAGAAAGGAAGAAAAGAAGAAAGGAAGAAAGAAAGGGAAGAAGAAAAAGGGAAGAAAAGAAGTGAAGAAGGACAAAGGTAGAAGACAAGATTCTTGGAAGAGAAGTCAAGAGGCCAGAGTGGTGGAAGGACCATCTCTGTAGATGCTAAAGTCATCAATATTTAAAACTTCAATAATAAGAGAGTGAAAAATGAGCCCAGCAGTTGTCTATACACAGCAAAAAGAAGCCAAAGGACCATTCTTCTTCTCAGTAGAAGATAAGACTAAAGAACTTGTAAAGGGAAAGACATGTTTCCAGACCAAGATGTACACATTCAGCTATAGCAAACAGATGAGGAAAAAATTTTCACCTTAATTCATATTCACTAGGTGATAAAGAATTGAACTGGGAGTAAAAGACAACCATAGAATATGAAAACTCTTTTTACTCGGAAATTATTTTTTCATCCTCTTCTCAAAAAGAGCAGTGTGGATGAGTAGATAGAGGCAGTATTTGCATCTAACCTCCTTAATTTGATACAGGAAATTAAGTACTATGACTATCAATGTTCTCATAAATAGAGTCTAACCCGACACAATTCTGCTACTATTTAAAATCTAGAAATGATCAGACACATATTTCTTCAAATGTAGATCTGTATTAGAAATCATGACCTCTGGGAAAAAGGAGAAAACATCCCTGCAGTATCTTCATGGCATAAGGCACATGGAGGATAAATACACATGACTGCACAAATCCATTTTTATAATTAGTGTAGAAAACATTGTGACTGAACTTCTACTGAGTGTCCTCCAGACGTTCTTTCAATGAGTCCTACTTAGATCCTTCAGCATATATATATCACTGTTTCTCAAACTGTGGGTCATGACCCCTTTGGCAAACCTCTAGCTCCAAAATATGATTCATAATGTGACTAATATTCACATTTCAATTCATAACAGTAGCAAAAGTACAGTTACGAGGTATCAATAAAATTAATTTTATGACTGGAGGTAACCATAACATGAGGCACTGTTTAAAGGGTGTCAGCATTAGGAAAGTTGAGAAGTACTGATAAATATTAAAACTTTAAAATATTTTATAGATGATTTCCAAAGAAGGACTGTGATCTCAATGTGGCGCTTAAGAATTACTGGAGCTTTACAGGAAGATACAGTAAGTCAAAATGTAATGCATTTCACACTGAATTGCAGTTTCCTAAATCTTTATAAATAGGAATAATAATTACATTACAAATGAGAGGTGCTCAAATACATCACATTTTCCATTAAAGTCAAATTATATACTAAGAATAGTAGTCTGAAAAACTTACTTGTATTTGCTGCTTAAAATAGCCTCTATAATACAAATATAAAAATACATTGTGTTATCTTTGAACAATTTCATAGGTTGGAGAACAGTTTTTGGAGATTTTGAAGAGGAACTTTTATTTAACACAACTTATTTGCAATAGCATTTCATTAGCTTTTGACTTCATAATGAATGGTACCCTTTCCTTGCTGTCAGACACTAATTTACCAGCAGGTTCAATGTCTACTCCTACATAATGCAACCCTTTTATGATAAGAAACATTTGCCAACAATCTAACATAAATCACTGTATCATTCTGAATATATATTTCATAGAGCAAGTATGAGATCATTTTTAAAATTGATTTGAAAAAATATATATGCATATATATGAAAGAATAAAAGGACAGACAATGCCAAGAGCAGAAGTCAGTATCTTTCTGTCAGCGAGGACAAGGGCTTCAGAAGCCACCTTAATTCTACCTGGTTTGTGTTGACCTACAACTCTGAGATCTAATCCTGATTTATTATTTGCATTCTACTCAAATTGTGTGAAGTTTGGATACAGATAGAATAAGAAGGAACACTGAAACTTGCCCCAAATATGCTTAGGTTTAGTCCATTATAATCACGAAGGGAAACATTACAACATGTAGGCAGACCTGGTGGAGTAGCTGAAAGTCCTGCCTCCTTCAGGTACCAAGAATTCAACTGAGAAACTGAGTGGTATCCTTAGCATAGGAAACCTTAAAGCCTGTAGCCACAGTGACACACTTCCTCCAACAAGGCCATATCCAGCCCAACAAAGCCACACCTTTATAAGTATAAAAGGGGAGTCCGGTTAGTTAATAACTAGGGAAACATAAATAAATCAGCAAAGAACTGCTTCTGCACATGTATCAATCAGACATAAATTTAAAATTCATGCACCAGTAATCAAGAATGATACAGAACACTGAAGCTCTGGCATTTGCTGTGGAGAAGGGTTGACATTGCCTCTGAAAATGAGTTCCACACTAGGCAGTGGATCTGAGCTACACAGCCTGCTTGACTCTACCATGGGCAAGAGGCAACCAACACAAATGCCTGCATGCTCTGGGAGGTCCACATAACACTGCATAATCTTAAGTAATTCTCAGTTACTAAGTGCTTTGGCTGAAGTCCTGCAAACAAACAAAACTGTAGAGAGAAAACAAAGAGCAGCTCAGCCAAAGTTCATTTATCTCACAAACGTTTATAACCATGCACTGCAGTCAGGCATATAGAGTGGCTTTATTTGTAACTAAATTTCAAAGACGCTGAAAGTAAAGGAACAAAGAAAGAAGACGCTTTATGTAAAATCGTCAAGTCAATCCACTCAACGCTTGAGTGAACTTTTTTTTTTTTTTTTTTTTTTTTGGATTTTTCGAGACAGGGTTTCTCCGTAGCTTTTGGGCTTTTGGTTCCTGTCCTGGAACTAGCTCTTGTAGACCAGGCTGGCCTCGAACTCACAGAGATCCGCCTGCCTCTGCCTCCCAAGTGCTGGGATTAAAGGTGTGCACCACCACCGCCTGGCTTGAGTGAACTTTTTTCAGACTTCTATATATTTCATTGTAAAAGGAAAGAAATAGGTATAAGTGACAAAAAATCAAAATGTTGTTTAATGGTGTATATCTGTTGTGTCTGTTCTAGGCTCCATTAAACATTCCTGAAGAACAAGTTAGGAAAGAACTGAAAGCCTGACTTGAAACCAGTGGGTCCTGTAGGACCCAGGAATCCTTGATTTGCATTTTCTTACCATGTCTGTAACTATTGTAACTGGAGATGCAAACCTGATCGCTTCACTCCGAAAGTTTAGTGTGAATGACCTTGTCAAGGCTCTCCCTGCCTGGTTTTCTGGAAATAGAGAAGTCTCAGTGAAAGTCACAAACTAGGGGGAGGATATATACATACAGGACCATACTATAAAGCAAAAGTCAAACACTGTAAGAGATAACTGACCTTAATCATAATTTACGAAAAGGAGAGATGGCTAGGGAGATTGCTCAGTGGTTAAAGGGCTTGTTGCCCAAACAAGAGGACCAGAATTTGGATGCCCACACTCTACAGAAATGACACTGGTCAGGTAACTCACTTCTAATTCTACTCTTGATGAACAGATCAAGGGGATGGATGCCCTGATTAAGTTGGCTTGCAAGACTGAACCTTATCCACAAGCTGTAATTTTGAAAGAACCTGTCTGTGAGAATAAGAGAGAATTCTGTGATCAATCCTCGGCCTCCACACACAAATACGTGCATACAGGCACAACTATCCAATGAGCTGATCCAGTTTGAAAACCCTACCCAAGCCTTCCTTGGCCTCCAAGCTTGGGTTAAGGTCTACATCCTCCACCTGCTGAGTTCCCTCTCACAAGACTTTATCCTTTCCCACCTGTAGTGGTTTGAATGAGATGTCCTCTGGGCATTTTAACATCATGCAGGCTCATTGATGCCAAGATTCTGTGCCATGATAGACGCATATATTTCTGGAATTGTGAACCCAAATAAATTTTTTCTTCTGCAGATTGTTTCAGACATGGTGTTTCATCACAGAAATAGGAAAATAAACGATGCCCCATTAATAATGCCCCCCAAGTAACTAATGGCCCCATGCCATATCCATCCTTTCATTCCCATCCCAACCTGTTGAACCCACCTTTTAACCTTACCTAACCTACAAACACACTAATCCTCTAATGAGTTGGGTTCAGCATACAGTCTGTGGAGCCTTAGCTGTGCCATGCCAAATTTCCATGCTTATGAATGTGTGTGTGTGTGTGCAGTTTAAGTGAAGTGACATCACTTAGTTTTAATTAGAGATTCAGAAGAATGTGAGGAACTTATTTCTCATGAAGCACCGAATAGTTGTTATTGCAGCACCTGTGTCCCTGATATTAGAGCCAAGTGAGGGAGCCAATTATAATGGCAGAAAGTACAGAAGGAGAGTCCTACCAGGGAGCCCGCATGTATCCAACTACAGTTCTGCCTCAAGACCACATTAAATTAATAATCAGATGCCAGGGAGTCAAGAACCTCTTTCCCAGCTTCCTCGCATCCTCTTAAATGAATCCTAAACCATTCTTTTATCAAAAACATTTTGTCCGATTTATTTCTTCTTGGATGGCCCATTTGTTTATATTTTATCTCTCTGTACTTTCTTCTTCAAGACAACTGTCAGTTTGGGTAGATTAGCCTGCTGTTTCAGCCACATTCTTATTCACTCTTTAGAAATGAATGACTGGCTTTGATGGACAGCTGCTGGGAGAGAAAGACGTAATTTTCCTTAACGATATGAACTTATTATCATCTCCCTAACACTCTCCGGGGCATACGCGTACCCAAGTGTATTCAACTAAGGCAAATCTGACTTGATGTTTTAGAGGTAGAGATAACAAAAAGTTAGTTGATTTGAGAGGAGTTGTGGGTGAGGATTATCGAAGCACAGGGAAAAATATAATATTTTTACTGAAAACATTATTTTAAAATCAGTGAATCGTTCTATATACAATACGCTTTCTGTAATTCTGAAGACAAGTTGCCTTTCTTTCTCTATTTTCTGTAATTAAGAATTAATTCCAGAAAGATGCCATTTTTTTCCTTCTGGCACCTCAATCTTCTTGCAGTACCCTTTACCTGACAGAAGAGGTCAGGCTTCCAGCTCAAATGGAGTCAATGTCCCGTTTCTGAGTGGCTTAAAACGAATCTCACAGAAACCAGGTTAAAAGTCATCAAAATTCCCAGAACTTCAAATAATTGTTGCAGGTTTAGCAATATATTATTTATTAAAGTGAAATATAATTGGTCTCTGTGTTTTACAGAGAGGCCATCACTGAGTATTTAACCTGGATATTTCTGAATAACTGATATTAAACTAATTTTGAGACCGAAGAAACATATAGTTACAGAATTGAAAGGGTGTTAGAGGTATGACATGTTGCCCTTCACTGTCTCTATCTGAATTGATATTCCATATGAAGAGCATACAGATTTCCTAGTACAGTCTCATTCCCATGTTCATGCATTCATCAATCTTTAATTGAATACAATATGTGGTCTTGGCAATAAGAAAATTGAACAGGATAGAAAAGTTAAAATGATATAATAGACACAACCCCAACCTACTGTTCTGAATTGAATTGTGAGTCTCCTCCTTAAAACAAAACAAAAAAATGATATATTGAAGTCCTAACCTCCAGGGTCCTTCTAGATATAAATAATTGAAATGAGTTCATACTATCTGAGGGTGAGCGATGTGGCTGGTTTCTTTATAAACCAGAAGAGAGACACAGGATCATGTGGCCATGTGGCAATAGAAGCTGACATCAGAGTGACAAGTCTATAAACCAAGGAGTGCCTAAGTTTTCTATGCAAAGCAAGGAATCTCCCTGAAGGGTCTCAGTGGGAAGACTGGTCCTGTTGCCACTTTGATTTCACACTTCCAGTCTCCCAAATTGTGAGATAACACATCTGGTTCAAGCCATCCAGTCTTTGGTGCTTCTTTATGGTGGTTTTATTTGAACAAGACAATAAAAACTCTTCTGAAATAAGCACACTGAGTGCTCTGGAAATCTGAAACAAATGCCCATGAATGGAGACCAGAAAGCATCTTCCTGGAGAAATGATTACCACTCTCAACACAGAAATTAGTTTGGAACAAGTTGGCACCCATGTAGAGTGCTGTGCAACACTAGAACTATTTTATAAGACGTCACTTAGTTCTTGCTTCTATATATAACTATTCTATGCCCAGCTCAAATTTTGGTCAACAGTCAAAAATAATTAGTTATGAACCCTAGAGCAAATATTTCTTGTACTAGATATAATTCACAATTATTTTTTCTTCTGTATTATATCACTAAGAGAAAACCTTTAATACCTTTATTTACTTGAGAAACCACTTTGTAGGAGAACCTTAAAATTCCACTGAGCTTCTCAATTTTCCCTCCTGCTTCCTCATTCTTCCAAACCCTGTTCTATCCCTCTACTCAAGCCATCAGTGCTTCCTTTCAGTCACCTCTTTTTTCCAACTGACCCTGATTTGATCCCATCTCAGCTGATTGACCTACAATGCCTTCTCACTGGGCACACCTTGGATTGAACTTCTGAGATGGTCACCTGGGCTTTTGTTTCCCCACTACTCCATCTTTGCTTCAAGGTTATGATCTTTGTTCCAAGTTTCGAATCTTTCTGGGACTCCTCACTATACTATCTCTTTGGCTACCACTGTGAAATTCTCCACAAACTAAAAAGGGCACCCACTGTGCAGCGGATCAGGGCATGGATATCCAGTGCCCCTCTTCCAGTAGCGCCTTTCCTTTCTGTTGTTTAAGAACTTCATACATCATCTGTATCACAACTGCTCCTCACTTCCCCTTTCTAACTTCTCCCAGATTTCTCCAACTCCTTTCTAAAATCATGGGAACGTTTTCTTTAAATTACCAATGTTATATACACATGTACTTTATGTATATGCAACATACGTTGCTCACATATACATGTGGTCAGGAATGACCACTTTGAACTAGACAACCTATGTAGGTGTTCATCTCTGAAAAAAAAATGGATTCTCTCTCTATCAGAAGCTGGGGATGTAATATCTACAGTCACATTGGCATGTCAACTGGTACAGAAGCTGGCCTTGACAGCTCTCACTTTGAGTGAGCTGCTGGTTTCCACAGGTAATTGATGCCAGTAGTTGCTATGGTGGGTAGTATTGTGCCCAGTTGGAGAATTATTAAATCTAATTGGAGTTGAGAAGAATACTCATGGTGTTTTAAAAAAACATCTTAAAAGAAGCTCTTCACAGACCCAAGTGACCCTTGGAGAGTGTACAAATCAGAATTTGATTCTTGGACATTATGTAAATTTAGCCCACACTGCACTATGTTTTTAATGCTTTTTTTCCTGGCCCAAAAGTAGAAAGCTATTCATACAAGCTCATTAAAGATGAATTAATTATGACAATGAAAAGGCAAAGACAATGGGTGAGTTATTGGGAACTCACAATAATATTATGCAGCTTTTGAAAAGTAATTACGAAAACTTTGGGACAACCTGACAAATATTTTT
This sequence comes from Alexandromys fortis, assembly GCF_014885135.2. Classification (NCBI taxonomy): domain Eukaryota; kingdom Metazoa; phylum Chordata; class Mammalia; order Rodentia; family Cricetidae; genus Alexandromys; species Alexandromys fortis. The sequence continues at coordinate 8,082,834 of NW_026067896.1, forward strand.
TTCTATAGAACAAAGAGGAAAAGTAGAATGCAAAATTGATAAGCAGATCAGCTTAAAAAGAGTACAAAATAGTGTGACTGTATGAATGCTATAAATAATAGCTTTTCTTTTTTAAAAAAAGATTAATTGCTTTTCACATTACACTAAAAATTATTTTCACTTGTTCTTTGTTATTTGTTGACCCATTATGTACTTGTCAAAGTCTCTTTTGCTACTTTTCATTTGAACATTTTCCCATATCTTTGGAATGACATTTAATATATTCTATAACTAGAAAATTAATTCATTCAGTCCAAGCACTTAATTCTGTAACTGTGCCATAATACACCTAACAATATACATAGCCTATATAATATACCTAGTTATAAAATACCTAGAGAAGACTTGACTCCTTTGCCATCGTTAGTAAGAGTACCTTGAAGGAGCATCTCCTACACAATGCACTCTTGGTTCCTTTGCATCGAATTGGGTTGATATCTTTGTACATACTAGTTAGTAGGGTACACAGGAATTTGCCTATTTCTTTTCTCCTCAGCTATACTCTAAGATCATAGAAAATGAAATCCTGTTTTATTCTTAATCACTTCTTATATATTTTGAGATAACAAAATCATTTCATTTTCCCCTTTCCTTTCTCCCTTCCAAGCTCTCTTATACATATTCTTCCTTGCTCTTTTTAAAATTCATGATCTCTTTCTAATCATTAAACTGCTGTAGTTTGAATTAAAATAGCCACAAATGTTGGAGTGGGTATGGCTTTGTTCAAGGAAGTGTATTGCTGGTGGTAGGCTCTGAGGTTTCAGATGGTCAAGACAAGCCCAGTGTCTTGCCTCTCTCTTTTTGCTCCTGCAGATCCAGAAGTAGAACTCTCAGCTCCTTCTCCAGCATCATGTCTGCCTGTGTGCAGCCCCACTTTCCACCAGGACGATAATGGACCAAACCTCTTGTCTGTGAGCCAGCTCCAAATAAATATCTTCCTTTATAAGAGTTGCCATGGTCATGATGTCCCTTCATAGCAATAAAATCCTAACTAAGACATAAACCCTATCATATATATATATATATATATATATATA